>NW_027418633.1:0-202746 GCF_009905375.1 Apium graveolens
TCTTATAAGTTAAAAGTGACTCTAATATGGTGAAAGTGACTTACATGGTTGATTAGAACCAAAATGTGGAACAAAATTGACCTGTGTGAAAGTGGAATTCAGAGGTGGTTAAAGGATGTCAATTCGGATGTATATGATGTTAACATGTTAACTGTATAATTATATGGTGGAAAGTGACTCATATAGGGTGCAAAGTGACTCTAATATGATGAAAAGTGACTTACGTGGTTGATTAGAACCAAAATGTGGAACTAAATTGACCTGTATGAAAGTGGAATTAAGAGGTGGTAAAAGGATGTCAAATCGGATGTATATGATGTTAACATGTTAATTATACGACTTCTCACCATATTAGAGTTACTTTGCACCTTATAAAAGTCACTTGCCATCATATATTGGTACAATTAATATGTTAACATCATATACATGCAATTAGAAATCCTTTTACCACCTCTTAGTGCCACATTCATACAAGTCAATTTTGGTCCTCATTTCGGTTCTAATTTACCATGTAAGTCACTTTTCACCATATTAGAGTCAATTTGCACCATATATGAGTCACTTTCCACCATATATTTGTACAATTAACATGTTAACATCATATACATCCGATTTAACATCCTTTTACCACCTTTTAATTCCACTTTCATACAGGTCAATTTAGTTCCACATTTTGGTTCTAATCAACCATGTAAGTCACTTTTCACCATATTAGAGTCACTTTGCAGCTTATAAGAGTCACTTTCCACCATATATACAACAATTAACATGTTAACATCATATACATCCAATTTCACATCCTTTTACCACCTATTAATGCCACTTACATACAAGTTAATTTTGTACCACATTTTGGCTCTAATCAACCATGTAAGTCACTTTTCACCATATTAGAGTCACTTTGCACCCTATAAGAGTCACTTGCCACCATATATTGATACAATTAACATTTTAACATCATGTACATGCAATTAGACATCATTTAACCACCACTTGGTACCCCTTTCCTACAAGTCAAATTTGGTCCACATTTGGCACTAATCAAACATGTAAGTGACTTCTCACCATATTAGAGTTACTTTGCATCTTATAAGATCACTTGCCATCATATATTGGTACAACTAATATGTTAACATCATGTACATGCAATTAGAAATCCTTTTACCACCTCATAGTGCCACATTCATACAAGTCAATTTGATCCTCATTTCGGTTCTAATTACCATGTAAGTCACTTTTCACCATATTAGAGTCATTTTGCACCCTATATGAGTCACTTTCCACCATATATTTGTACAATTAACATGTTAACATCATATACATCCAATTGACATCCTTTAACCACCTCTGAATTCTACTTTCATACAGGTCAATTTTGTTCCACATTTTGGTTCTAATCAACAATGTAAGTCACTTTTCACCATATTAGAGTCACTTTGCACCTTATAAGAGTCACTTTCCACCTTATATACAACAATTAACATGTTAACATCATATACATCCAATTTCACATCCTTTTACCACCTATTAATGCCACTTTCATACAAGTTAATTTTGTACCACATTTTGGCTCTAATCAACCATGTAAGTCACTTTTCTCCATATCAGAGTCACTTTGTGATGAGGATCAAGGAATGAATATGTTAATTTGGATTTGGTTATGCGTACTTGTGGTGATGTTCAATTGGAGAGGATGCAAACATGGGTTATGCAGCTTACTTGGACAACAAGGAATAAAGGAGCGTTGCATGAAGTTGGACAAGTAGCTGATTAATTAATTCGAATTTTGCTTGCAAGTTTTTACCTTTCACTTGAAAGGGTTTTTCTTGTTTTAAGCACTTAGGATTTTATTTTCCTATTTGGATTTGGTTTTTGTCTTTTTTCTATTTGGATTTGGTTTTTAAATTTGTTTCCTAGAAGGATTCAGATATTGGCTAATTCAAGCTGATATTGAATTTCTCTCGGAATCCTATAGGGTTTGGGTTATTGTCTAAGCCTATAAATACCCTTCTAATGTAATCTTTTAAGGAGAGACAATGGATGATATAAAACTTTTATTTTGAGATAAACTATGAGTAGTTTTTCTTCCCTCTAAACTTCAATTACTGGATTGTTTTGAAGGTTAGATTCGAATTACTTAGTTTCTGGATTGATCTAAGCAATTTGAGATTCAAAGTTCACGTTTCTGGATTGATCGTGTTCTTTTGAAATATCCTCTTCTTCTCTTATCCCTTTTCTTCTTCTTCTTTCTTTATTTGTGGTGCGATCCACATCACTTTGCACCCTATAAGAGTCACTTGCCACCATATATTGATATAATTAACATGTTAACATCATGTACATGAAATTAGACATCCTTTAACCATCTCTTGGTACCCCTTTCCTACAAGTCAATTTTGGGCCACATTTTGGCTCTAATCAATCATGTAAGTGACTTCTCACCATATTAGAGTTACTTTGCACCTTATAAGAGTCACTTGCCATCATATATTGGTACAATTAATATGTTAACATCATATACATGCAATTAGAAATCCTTTTACCACCTCTTAGTGCCACATTCATACAAGTCAATTTTGGTCCTCATTTTGGTTCTAATATACCATGTAAGTCACTTTTCACCATATTAGAGTCAATTTGCACCATATATGAGTCACTTTCCACCATATATTTGTACATTACATGTTAACATCATATACATCCGATTTAACATCCTTTTACCACCTTTTAATTTCCACTTTCATACAGGTCAATTTAGTTCCACATTTTGGTTCTAATCAACCATGTAAGTCACTTTTCACCATATTAGAGTCACTTTGCACCTTATAAGGGTCACTTTCCACCATATATACAACAATTAACATGTTAACATCATATACATCCAATTTCACATCCTTTTACCACCTATTAATGCCACTTTCATACAAGTTAATTATGTACCACATTTTGGCTCTATTCAACCATGTAAGTCACTTTTCACCATATTAGAGTCACTTTGCACCCTATAAGAGTCACTTGCCACCATATATTGATACAATTAACATTTTAACATCATGTACATGCAATTAGACATCCTTTAACCACCACTTGGTACCCCTTTCCTACAAGTCAAATTTGGTCCACATTTTGGCACTAATCAAACATGTAAGTGACTTCTCACCATATTAGAGTTACTTTGCATCTTATAAGAGTCACTTTCCATCATATATTGGTACAACTAATATGTTAACATCATGTACTTGCAATTAGAAATCCTTTTACCACCCCTTAGTGCCACATTCATACAAGTCAATTTTGGTCTTCATTTCGGTTCTAATTTACCATGTAAGTCACTTTTCACCATATTAGAGTCATTTTGCACCCTATATGAGTCACTTTCCACCATATATTTGTACAATTAACATGTTAACATCATATACATCCCAATTGACATCCTTTAACCACCTCTGAATTCCACTTTCAAACAGGTGAATTTTGTTCCACATTTTGGTTCTAATCAACAATGTAAGTCACTTTTCACCATATTAGAGTCACTTTGCACCTTATAAGAGTCACTTTCCACCTTATATACAACAATTAACATGTTAACATCATATACATCCAATTTCACATCCTTTTACCACCTATTAATGCCACTTTCATACAAGTTAATTTTGTACCACATTTTGGCTCTAATCAACCATGTAAGTCACTTTTCTCCATATTAGAGTCACTTTGCACCCTATAAGAGTCACTTGCCACCATATATTGATATAATTAACATGTTAACATCATGTACATGCAATTAGACATCCTTTAACCATCTCTTGGTACCCCTTTACTACAAGTCAATTTTGGGGCACATTTTGGCTCTAATCAATCATGTAAGTTACTTCTCACCATATTAGAGTTACTTTCCACCTTATAAGAGTCACTTGCCATCATATATTGGTACAATTAATATGTTAACATCATATACATGCAATTAGAAATCCTTTTACCACCTCTTAGTGCCACATTCATACAATTCAATTTGGTCCTCATTTCGGTTCTAATTTACCATGTAAGTCACTTTTCACCATATTAGAGTCAATTTGCACCATATATGAGTCACTTTCCACAATATATTTGTACAATTAACATGTTAACATCATATACATCCGATTTAACATCCTTTACCACCTTTTAATTCCACTTTCATACAGGTCAATTTAGTTCCACATTTTGGTTCTAATCAACCATGTAAGTCACTTTTCACCATATTAGAGTCACTCTGCAACTTATAAGAGTCACTTCCACCATATATACAACAATTAACATGTTAACATCATATACATCCATTTCACATCCTTTACCACCTATTAATGACACTTACATACAAGTTAATTTTGTACCACATTTTGGCTCTAATCAACCATGTAAGTCACTTTTCACCATATTAGAGTCACTTTGCACCCTATAAGAGTCACTTGCCACCATATATTGATACAATTAACATGTTAACATCATGTACATGCAATTAGACATCCTTTAACCACCACTTGGTACCCCTTTCCTACAAGTCAAATTTGGTCCACAGTTTGGCACTAATCAAACATGTAGTGACTTCTCACCATATTAGAGTTACTTTGCACCTTATAAGAGTCACTTGCCATCATATATTGGTACATTAATATGTTACATCATGTACATGCATTAGAAATCCTTTTACCACCTCTTAGTGCCACATTCATACAAGTCAATTTTGGTCCTCATTTTGGTTCTAATATACCATGTAAGTCACTTTTCACCATATTAGAGTCAATTTGCACCATATATGAGTCACTTTCCACCATATATTTGTACAATTAACATGTTAACATCATATACATCCGATTTAACATCCTTTTACCCCCTTTTAATTCCACTTTCATACAAGTCAATTTAGTTCCACATTTTGGTTCTAATCAACCATGTAAGTCACTTTTCACCATATTAGAGTCAATTTGCACCTTATAAAGAGTCACTTTCCCACCATAATACAACAATTAACATGTTAACATCATATACATCCAATTTCACATCCTTTTACCACCTATTAATGCCACTTTCATACAAGTTAATTTTGTACCACATTTTGGCTCTAATCAACCATGTAAGTCACTTTTCACCATATTAGAGTCACTTGCACCCTAATAAGAGTCACTTGCCACCATATATTGATATAATTAACATGTTAACATCATGTACATGCAATTAGACATCTTTAACCACCACTTGGTACCCCTTTCCTACAAGTCAATTTGGTCCACATTTGGCACTAATCAAACATGTAAGTGACTTCTCACCATATTAGAGTTACTTTGCATCTTATAAGAGTCACTTTCCATCATATATTGGTACAACTAATATGTTAACATCATGTACATGCAATTAGAAATCCTTTTACCACCCCTTAGTGCCACATTCATACAAGTCAATTTTGGTCTCATTTCGGTTCTAATTTACCATGTAAGTCACTTTTCACCATATTAGAGTCATTTTGCACCCTATATGAGTCACTTTCCACCATATATTTGTACAATTAACATGTAACATCATATACATCCCAATTGACATCCTTTAACCACCTCTGAATTCCACTTTCATACAGGTGCAGTTATGTTCCACATTTTGGTTCTAATCAACAATGTAGTCACTTTCACCATATTAGAGTCACTTTGCACCTTATAAGAGTCACTTTCCACCTTATATACAACAATTACATGTTAACATCATATACATCCAATTTCACATCCTTTACCACCTATTAATGCCACTTTCATACAAGTTAATTTTGTACCACATTTTGGCTCTAATCAACCATGTAAGTCACTTTTCACCATATTAGAGTCACTTTGCACCCTATAAGAGTCACTTGCCACCATATATTGATACAATTAACATGTTAACATCATGTACATGCAATTAGACATCCTTTAACCACCTCTTGGTACCCCTTTCCCTACAAGTCAATTTTGGGGCCACATTTGGCTCTAATCAATCATGTAAGTGACTTCTCACCATAGTAGAGTTACTTTGCACCTTATAAGAGTCCATTGCCATCATATATGGTACATTAATATTTAACATCATATACATGCAATTAGAATTCCTTTTACCACCTCTTAGTGCCACATTCATACAAGTCAATTTTGGTCCTCATTTGGTTCTAATTACCATGTAAGTCACTTTTCACCATATTAGAAGTCAATTTGCACCATATATGAGTCACTTTCCACCATATATTTGTACAATTAACATGTTAACATCATATACATCCGATTTAACATCCTTTACCACCTTTTAATTCCACTTCATACAGGTCAATTTAGTTCCACATTTTGGTTCTAATCAACCATGTAAGTCACTTTTCACCATATTAGAGTCACTTTGCACCTTATAAGGGTCACTTTCCACCATATATACAACAATTAACATGTTACATCATATACATCCAATTTCACATCCTTTTACCACCTATTAATGTCACTTTCATACAAGTTAATTAGTACCACATTTTGGCTCTATTCACCATGTAAGTCACTTTTCACCATATTAGAGTCACTTTGCACCCTATAAGAGTCACTTGCCACCATATATTGATACAATTAACATTTTAAACATCATGTACAGGCAATTAGACATCCTTTAACCACCACTTGGTACCCCTTTCCTACAGTCAAATTTGGTCTCACATTTTGGCACTAATCAAACATGTAAGTGACTTCTCACCATATTAGAGTTACTTTGCATCTTATAAGAGTCACTTTCCATCATATATTGGTACAACTAATATGTTAACATCATGTACTTGCAATTAGAAATCCTTTTACCACCTCTTAGTGCCACATTCATACAAGTCAATTTTGGTCTCATTTCGGTTCTAATTACCATGTAGTCACTTTTCACCATATTAGAGTCATTTGCACCCTTATGAGATCACTTTCCACCATATAGGTTGGACAATTAACATGTTAAACATCATATACATCCAATTGACATCCTTTAACCACCTCGAATTCCACTTTCATACAGGTGAATTTTGTTCCACATTTTGGTTCTAATCAACCATGTAAGTCACTTTTCACCATATTAGAGTCACTTTGCACCTTATAAGAGTCACTTTCCACCATTATATACACAATTAACATGTTAACATCATATACATCCAATTCACATCCTTTACCACCTATTAATGCCACTTTCATACAAGTTAATTTTGTTACCACATTTTGGCTCTAATAAACATGTAAGTCACTTTCTACCATATTAGAGTCACTTTGCACCCTATAAGAGTCACTTGCCACCATATATTGATATAATTAACATGTTAACATCATGTACATGTCAAATTAGACATCCTTTACCATCTCTTGGTACCCCTTTACTACAAGTCAATTTGGGGGCACATTTGGCTCTAATCAATCATGTAAGTTACTTCTCACCATATTAGAGTTACTTTTCCACCTTAGAAGAGTCACTTGCCATCATATATTGGTACAAGTTAATATGTTAACATCATATACATGCAATTAGAATCCTTTTACCACCTCTTAGTGCCACATTCATACAAGTCAATGTTTGGTCCTCATTTCGGTTCTAATTTACCATGTAAGTCACTTTTCACAGATTAGAGGTCAATTTGCACCATATATGAGTCACTTTCCACAATATATTTGTACAATTAACATGTTAACATCATAATCCGATTTAACATCCTTTTACCACCTTTAATTCCACTTTCATACAGTCAATTTAGTTCCACATTTGGGTTCTAATCAACCATGTAAGTCACTTTTCACCATATTAGAGTCACTCTGCAACTTATAAGATCACTTTCCACCATATATACAACAATTAACATGGTTAACATCATATACATCCAATTTCACATCCTTTTACCACCTATTAATGCCACTTACATACAAGTTAATTTTGTACCACATTTGGCTCTAATCAACCATGTAAGTCACTTTTCACCATATAGAGTCCACTTTGCACCCTATAAGAGTCACTTGCCACCATATATTGATACAATTAACATGTTAACATCATGTACATGCAATTAGACATCCTTTAACCACCTACTTGGTACCCCTTTCCTACAAGTCAAATTTGGGCCACATTTTGGCACTAATCAACATGTAAGTGACTTCTCACCATATTAGAGTTACTTTGCACCTTATAAGAGTCACTTGCCATCATATATTGGTACAATTAATATGTTAACATCATATACATGCAATTAGAAATCCTTTTACCACCTCTTAGTGCCACATTCATACAGTCAATTTTGGTCCTCATTTCGGTTCTAATTTACTATGTAAGTCACTTTTCACCATATTAGAGTCAATGTGCACCATATATGAGTCACTTTCCACCATATATTTGTACAATTAACATGTTAACATCATATACAATTCCGATTTAACATCCTTTTTACCACCTTTAATTCCACTTTCATACAGGTCAATTTAGTTCCACATTTTGGTTCTAATCACCATGTGAAGTCACTTTTCACCATATTAGAGTCAATTTGCACCTTATAAGAGTCACTTTCCACCATATATACAACAATTAACATGTTAACATCATATACATCCAATTTCACATCCTTTTACCACCTATTAATGCCACTTTCATACAGTTAATTTTAGTACCACATTTTGGCTCTAATCAACCATGTAAGTCACTTTTCACCATATTTGAGTCACTTTGGCACCCTATAAGAGTCACTTGCCACCATATATTGATACTAATTAACATGTTAACATCATGTACATGCAATTAGACATCCTTTAACCACCACTTGGTAACCACCTTTCCTACAAGTCAAATTTGGTCCACATTTTGGCACTAATCAAACATGTAAGTGACTTCTCACCATATTAGAGTTACTTTGCATCTTATAAGAGGTCACTTGCCATCATATTGGTACAACTAATATGTTAACATCATGTACATGCAATTAGAAATCCTTTTACCACCTCTAGTGGCCACATTCATACAAGTCATTTTGGTCCTCATTTCTGTTTCTAATTTACCATGTAAGTCACTTTTCACCATATTAGAGTCATTTTGCACCCTATATGAGTCACGTTCCACCATAGATTTGTACAATTACATGTTAACATCATATACATCCGATTTAACATCCTTTTACCCCCTTTTAATTCCACTTTCATACAGGTCAATTTAGTTCCACATTTTGGTTCTAATCAACCATGGAAGTCACTTTTCACCATATTAGAGTCACTCTGCAACTTATAAGAGTCACTTTCCACCATATATACAACAATTAACATGTTAACATCATATACATCCAATTTCACATCCTTTTACCACCTATTAATGCCACTTAACATACAAGTTAATTTTATACCACATTTTGGCTCTAATCAACCATGTAAGAAGTCACATTTCACCATATTAGAGTCACTTTGCACCCTATAAGAGTCACTTGCCACCATATATTGATACAATAACATGTTAACATCATGTACATACAATTAGACATCCTTTAACCACCTCTTGGTACCCCTTTCCTACAAGTCAAATTTGGGCCACATTTTGGCTCTAATCAATCATGTAAGTGACTTCTCACCATATTAGAGTTACTTTGCACCTTATAGAGGTCACTTGCCATCATATATTGGTACAAATAATATGTTAACATCATGTACATGCAATTAGAAATCCTTTTACCACCTCTTAGTGCCACATTCATACAAGTCAATTTCGGTCCTCATTCGGTTCTAATTACCATGTAAGTCACTTTTCACCATATTAGAGTCATTTTGCACCCTATATGAGTCACTTTCCACCATATTTTGTACAATTAACAATGTTAACATCATATACATCCAATTGACATCCTTTAACCACCTCTGAATTCCACTTTCATACAAGGTCAATTTTGTTCCACATTTTGGTTCTAATCAACCATGTAAGTCACTTTTCACCATATTAGAGTCACTTTGCACCTATAAGAGTCACTTTCCACCATATACTAACAATTAACATGTTAACATCATATACATCCAATTTCACATCCTTTTACCACCTATTAATGCCACTTCATACAAGTTAATTTTGGTACACATTTTGGCTCTAATCAACCATGTAAGTCACTTTTCACCATATTAGAGTCACTTTGCACCCGATAAGAGTCACTTGCCACCATATATTGATACAATTAACATGTTAACATCATGTCATGCAATAGACATCCTTTAACCACCTCTTGGTACCCCTTTTCCTACAAGTCAATTTTGGGCCACATTTTGGCTCTAATCAATCATGTAGTGCTTCTCACCATATTAGAGTTACTTTGCACCTTATAAGAGTCACTTGCCATCATATATTGGTACAATTAATATGTTAACATCAGTACATGCAATTAGAAATCCTTTACCACCTCTTAGTGCCACATTCATACAAGTCAATTTTGGTCCTCATTTCGTTCTAATTTACCATGTAAGGTCACTTTTCACCATATTAGAGTCAATTTGCACCATATATGAGTCACTTTCCACCATATATTTGTACATTAACATGTTAACATCATATACATCCGATTTGAACATCCTTTTAACCACCTTTTAATTCCACTTTCATACGGTCATTTAGTTCCACATTTTGGTTCTAATCAACCATGTAAGTCACTTTTCACCATATTAGAGTCACTTTGCACCTTATAGGAGTCACTTTCCACCATATATACAACAATTATATGTTAACATCATATACATCCAATTTCACATCCTTTTACCACCTATTAATGCCACTTTCATACAAGTTAATTTTGTACCACATTTTGGCTCTAATCAACCATGTAAGTCACTTTTCACCATATTAGAGTCACTTTGCACCCTATAAGAGTCACTTGCCACCATATATTGATACAATTAACATGTTAACATCATGTACATGCAATTAGACATCCTTAACCACCACTTGGTACCCCTTTCCTACAAGTCAAATTTGGTCCACATTTTTGGCACTAATCAAACATGTAAGTGACTTCTCACCATATTAGAGTTAATTTGCACCTTATAAGAGTCACTTGCCATCATATATTGGTACAACTAATATGTTAACATCATGTACATGCAATTAGAAATCCTTTTACCACCTCTTAGTTCCACATTCATACAGTCAATTTTGGTCCTCATTTCGGTTCTAATTTACCATGTAAGTCACTTTTCACCATATTAGAGTCAATTTGCACCCATATATGAGTCACTTTCCACCATATATTTGTACAATTAACATGTTAACATCATATACATCCGATTGACATCCTTTTAACCCGTCTTGAATTCCACTTCATACAGGTCAATTTAGTTCCACATTTTGGTTCTAATCAACCATGTAAGTCACTTTTCACCATATTAGAGTCACTTTGCACCTTATAAGAGTCACTTTCCACCATATATACAACAATTAACATGTTAACATCATATACATCCAATTTCACATCCTTTTACCACCTATTAATGCCACTTGCCATACAAGTTAATTTTGTACCACATTTTGGCTCTAATCAACCATGTAAGTCACTTTTCACCATATTAGAGTCACTTTGCACCCTATAAGAAGTCACTTGCCACCATATATTGATACAATTAACATGTTAACATCATGTACATGCAATTAGACATCCTTTACCACCTCTTGTACCCCTTTCCTACAAGTCAATTTTGGGCCACATTTTGGCACTAATCAACATTTAAGTGACTTCTAACAGATTAGAGTTACTTTGCACTTATAAGAGTCACTTGCCATCATATATTGGTACAATTAATATGTTAACATCATGTACATGCAATTAGAAATCCTTTTACCACCTCTTAGTGCCACATCATACAAGTCAATTTTGGTCCTCATTTCGGTTCTAATTTACCATGTAAGTCACTTTCACCATATAGAGTTCAATTTGCACCATATATGAGTCACTTTCCACCATAATTGGTACAATTAACATGTTAACATCATATACATCCGATTTACATCCTTTTACCACCTTTAATTCCACTTTATACAGCGTCAATTTAGTTCCACATTTTGTTCTAATCAACCATGTAAGTCACTTTTCACCATATTAGAGCACTTTGCACCTTATAAGAGTCACTTTCCCCTTGTATATACAACAATTAACATGTTAACATCAATATACATCCAATTTCACATCCTTTACCACCTATTAATGCCACTTTCATACAAGTTAATTTTGTACCACATTTTGGCTCTAATCAACCTGTAAGTCACTTTTCACCATATTAGAGTCACTTTTGCACCCTATAAGAGTCACTTGCCACCATATATTGATACAATTAACATGTTAACATCATGTACATGCAATTAGACATCCTTTAACACCACCTCTGGTACCCCTTTCCTACAAGTCAATTTGGTCCACATTTTGGCTACTAATCAATCATGTAAGTGACTTCTCACCATATTAGAGTTACTTTGCACCTTATAAGAGTCACTTTCCATCATATATTGGTACAACTTAATATGTTAACATCATGTACATGCAATTAGAAATCCTTTTACACCCCTTAGTGCCACATTCATACAAGTCAATTTGGTCCTCATTTCGGTTCTAATTTACCATGTAAGTCACTTTTCACCATATTAGAGTCATTTTGCACCCTATATGAGTCACTTTCCACCATATATTTGTACAATTAACATGTTAACATCATATACATCCCAATTGACATCCTTTAACCACCTCTGAATTCACTTTCATACAGGTCAATTTTGTTCCACATTTTGGTTCTAATCAACAATGTAAGTCACTTTCACCATATTAGAGTCACTTTGCACCTTATAAGAGTCACTTTCCACCATATATACAACAATTAACATGTTAACATCATATACATCCAATTTCACATCCTTTTACCACCTATTAATGCCACTTTCATACAAGTTAATTTTGTACCACATTTTGGCTCTAATCAACCATGTAAGTCACTTTTCATCCATATTAGAGTCACTTTGCACCCTATAAGAGTCACTTGCCACCATATATTGATACAATTAACATGTTAACATCATGTACATGCAATTAGACATCCTTTAACCACCTCTTGGTACCCCTTTCCTACAAGTCAATTTTGGGCCACATTTTGGCTCTAATCAATCATGTAAGTGACTTCTCACCATATTAGAGTTACTTTGCACCTTATAAGAGTCACTTGCCATCATATATTGGTACAATTAATATGTTAACATCATATACATGCAATTAGAAATCCTTTTACCACCTCTTAGTGCCACATTCATACAAGTCAATTTTGGTCCTCATTTCGGTTCTAATTTACCATGTAGTCACTTTTCACCATATTAGAGTCAATTTGCACCATATATGAGTCACTTTCCACCATATATTTGTACAATTAACATGTTAACATCATATACATCCGATTTAAACATCCTTTTACCACCTTTTAATTCCACTTTCATACAGGTCAATTTAGTTCCACATTTTGGTTCTAATCAACCATGTAAGTCACTTTTCACCATATTAGAGTCACTTTGCACCTTATAAGAGTCACTTTCCACCATATATACAACAATTAACATGTTAACATCATATACATCCAATTTCACATCCTTTTACCACCTATTAATGCCACTTCATACAAGTAATTTGTACCACATTTGGCTCTAATCAACCATGTAAGTTACTTTTCACCATATTATAGTCACTTTGCACCCCTATAAGAGTCACTTGCCACCATATATTGATACAATTAACATGTTAACATCATGTACATGCAATTAGACATCCTTTAACCACCTCTGGTACCCCTTTCCTACAAGTCAAATTTGGTCCACATTTTGGCATTAATCAAACATGTAAGTGACTTCTCACCATATTAGAGTTACTTTGCACCTTATAAGAGTCACTTGCCATCATATATTGGTACAATTAATATGTTAACATCATGTACATGCAATTAGAAATCCTTTTACCACCTCTTAGTGCCACATTCATACAAGTCAATTTTGGGTCCTCATTTCGGTTCTAATTTACCATGTAAGTCACTTTTCACCATATTAGAGTCAATTTGCACCATATATGAGGCACTTTCCACCATATATTTGTACAATTAACATGTTAACATCATATACATCCGATTTAACATCCTTTTACCACCTTTAATTCCACTTTGATACAGGTCAATTTAGTTCCACATTTTTGGTTCTAATCAACCATGTAAGTCACTTTTCACCATATTAGAGTCACTTTGCACCTTATAAGAGTCACTTTCCACCATATATACAACAATTAACATGTTAACATCATATACATCCAATTTCACATCCTTTTACCACCTATTAATGCCACTTTCATACAAGTTAATTTTGTACCACATTTTGGCTCTAATCAACCATGTAAGTCACTTTTCACCATATTAGAGTCACTTTGCACCCTATAAGAGTCACTTGCCACCATATATTGATACAATTAACATGTTAACATCATGTACATGCAATTAGACATCCTTTAACCACCACTTGGTACCCCTTTTGCTACAAGTCAAATTTGGTCCACATTTTGGCACTAATCAAACATGTAAGTGACTTCTCACCATATTAGAGTTATTTTGCATCTTATAAGAGTCACTTGCCATCATATATTGGTACAACTAATATGTTAACATCATGTACATGCAATTAGAAATCCTTTTACCACCTCTTAGTGCCACATTCATACAAGTCAATTTTGGTCCTCATTTCGGTTCTAATTTACCATGTAAGTCACTTTTCACCATATTAGAGTCATTTTGCACCCTATATGAGTCACTTTCCACCATATATTTGTACAATTAACATGTTAACATCATATACATCCGATTTAACATCCTTTTACCACCTCTTAATTCCACTTTCATACAGGTCAATTTAGTTCCACATTTTGGTTCTAATCAACCATGTAAGTCACTTTTCACCATATTAGAGTCACTTTGCACCTTATAAGAGTCACTTTCCACCAAATATTCAACAATTAACATGTTAACATCATATACATCTAATTTCACATCCGTTTACCACCTATTAATGCCACTTTCATACAAGTTAATTTTGTACCACATTTTGGCTCTAATCAACCATGTAAGTCACATTTCACCATATTAGAGTCACTTTGCACCCTATAAGAGTCACTTGCCACCATATATTGATACAATTAACATGTTAACATCATGTACATGCAATTAGAACATCCTTTAACCACCTCTTGGTACCCCTTTCCTCAAGTCAATTTGGCCACATTTTGGCCTAATCAATCATGTAAGTGACTTCTCACCATATTAGAGTTACTTTGCACCTTATAAGAGTCACTTGCCATCATATATTGTACAATTAATATGTTAACATCATGTACATGCAATTAGAAATCTTTTGACCACCTCTTAGTGCCACATTCATACAAGTCAATTTTGGTCCTCATTTCCGTTACTAATTTACCATGTAAGTCACTTTTCACCATATTAGAGTCATTTTGCACCCTATATGAGTCACACTTTCCACCATATATTATGTACAATTAACATGTTAACATCATATACATCCCAATTGAACATCCTTAACCACCTCTGAATTCCACTTTCATACATGTCCAATTTTGTTCCACATTTGGTTCTAATCAACATGTAAGTCACTTTTCAACCATATTAGAGTCACTTTGCACCCTATAAGAGTCACTTTCCACCATATAGTGACTACAATTAACATGTTTAACCAATCATGTACATGCTATTAACATCCTTTTACCACCTCTTAGTGCCACTTCATACAAGTCAATTTTGGTCCTCATTTCGGTTCTAATTTCCATGTAAGTCACTTTTCACCATATTAGAGTCAATTTGCACCATATATAGGCACTTTCACCATATATTTGTAAATTAACATGTTAACATCATACATCCGATTTAACATCCTTTTACCACCTTTTAATTCCACTTTGATACAGTCAATTTTGTTCCACATTTTGGTTCTAATCAACCATGTAAGTCACTTTTCACCATATTAGAGTCACTTTGCACCTTATAAGTCACTTTCACCATATATACAATTAACATGTTAACATCATATACATCCAATTTCACATCCTTTTAACCACCTATTAATGCCACTTTCATACAAGTTAATTTTGTACACATTTTGGCTCTAATCAACCATGTAAGTCATTTTCACCATATTAGAGTCATTTGCACCCTATGAGTCACTTGCCACATATATTTAACAATTAATGTTAACATCATGTACATGCATTAGATCCTTTAACCACCACTTGGTACCCCTTTCCTACAAGTCAAATTTGGTCCACATTTTGGCACTAATTCAAACATGTAAGTGACTTCTCACCATATTAGAGTTACTTTGAATCTTATAAGAGTCACTTTCCATCATATATTGGTACAACTAATATGTTAACATCATGTACATGCAATTAGAAATCCTTTTACCACCTCTTAGTGCACACATTCATACAAGTCAATTTTGGTCCTCAGTTCGGTTCTAATTTACCATGTAAGTCACTTTTCACCATATTAGAGTCATTTTGCACCCTATATGATCACTTTCCACCATATATTTGAACAATTAACATGTTAACACATCATATACATCCCAATTGACATCCTTTAACCACCTCTGAATTCCACTTTCATACAGGTTCAATTTTGTTCCACATTTTGGTTCTAATCAAACCATGTAAGTCACTTTTCACCATATTAGAGTCACTTTGCACCTTATAAGAGTCACTTTCCACCATATATACAACAATTAATATGTTAACATATATACATCCATTTCACATCCTTTTACCACCTATTAATGCCACTTTCATACAAGTTAATTTTGTACCACATTTGGCTCTAATCAACCATGTAAGTCACTTTTCACCATATTAGTCACTTTGCACCCTATAAGAGTCACTTGCCACCATATATTGATACAATTAACATGTTAACATCATGTACATGCAATTAGACATCCTTTAACACACCTCTGGTACCCCTTTCCTACACGTCAATTTGGGCCACATTTTGGCTCTAATCAATCATGTAAGTGACTTCTCACCATATTAGAGTTACTTTGCACCTTATAAAGAGTCACTTGCCATCAGATATTGGTACAATTAATACGTTAACATCATGTACATGCAATTAGAAATCCTTTTACCACCTCTTAGTGCCACATTCATACAAGTCAATTTTGGTCCTCATTTCGGTTCTAATTTACCAGGTAAGTCACTTTCACCAGTATTAAGTCAATTTTGCACCATATATGAGTCACTTCCACCATATATTTGTACAATTAACATGTTAACATCATATACATCCGATTTACATCCTTTACCAACCTCTTAATCCACTTTGAATACCAGTAATTTAGTTCCACATTTTGGTTCTAATCAAACAATGTAAGTCACTTTTCACCATATTAGAGTCACTTTGCACCCTATAAGAGTCACTTGCCACCATATATTGATACAATTAACATGTTAACATCATGTACATGCAATTAGACATCCTTTAACCACCACTTGGTACCCCTTCCTACAAGTCAAATTTGGTCCACATTTTGGCACTAATCAACATGTAAGTGACTTCTCACCATATTAGAGTTACTTTGCATCTTATAAGAGTCACTTGCCATCATATATTGGTACAACTAATATGTTAACATCATTACATGCATTAGAAATCCTTTTACCACCTCTTAGTGCCACATTCATACAAGTCAATTTGGTCCTCATTTCGGTTGTAATTTACCATGTAAGTCACTTTTCACCATATTAGAGTCATTTGCACCCTATATGAGTCACTTTCCACCATATATTTGTACAATTAACATGTTAACATCATATACATCCCAATTGACATCCTTTTAACCACCTCTTGAATTCCACTTTCATACAGGTCAATTTTGTTCCACATTTGGTTCTAATCAACCATGTAAGTCACTTTTCACCATATTAGAGTCACTTTGCACCTTATAAGAGTCACTTTCCACCATATATACAACAATTAACATGTTAACATCATATACATCCAATTAATGCCACTTTCATACAAGTTAATTTTGTACCACATTTTGGCTCTAATCAACCATGTAAGTCACTTTTCACCATATTAGAGTCACTTTGCACCCTATAAGAGTCACTTGCCACCATATATTGATACAATTAACATGTTAACATCATGTACATGCAATTAGACATCCTTTAACCACCTCTTGGTACCCCTTTCCTACAAGTCAATTTGGGCCACATTTTGGCTCTAATCAATCATGTAAGTGACTTCTCACCATATTAGAGTTACTTTGCACCTTATAAGAGTCACTTGCCATCATATATTGGTACAACTTAATATGTTAACATCATGTACATGCAATTAGAAATCCTTTTACCACCTCTTAGTGCCACATTCATACAAGTCAATTTTGGTCCTCATTTCGGTTCTAATTTACCATGTAAGTCACTTTTCACCATATTAGAGTCATTTTGCACCATATATGAGTCACTTTCCACCATATATTTGTACAATTAACATGTTAACATCATATACATCCGATTTAACATCCTTTTAACCACCTTTAATTCCACTTTCATACAGGTCAATTTTAGTTCCACATTTTGGTTCTAATCAACCATGTAAGTCACTTTTCACCATATTAGAGTCACTTTGCACATTATAAGAGTCACTTTCCACCATATATACAACAATTAACATGTTAACATCATATACATCCAATTTCACATCCTTTTACCACCTATTAATGCCACTTTCATACAAGTTAATTTTGTACCACATTTTGGCTCTAATCAACCATGTAAGTCACTTTTCACCATATTAGAGTCACTTTGCACCCTATAAGAGTCACTTGCCACCATATATTGATACAATTAACATGTTAACATCATGTACATGCAATTAGACATCCTTTAACCACCACTTGGTACCCCTTTCCTACAAGTCAATTTGGGCCACATTTTGGCACTAATCAATCATGTAAGTGACTTCTCACCATATTAGAGTTACTTTGCACCTTATAAGAGTCACTTGCCATCATATATTGGTACAATTAATATGTTAACATCATGTACATGCAATTAGAAATCCTTTTACCACCTCTTAGTGCCACATTCATACAAAGTCAATTTTGGTCCTCATTTCGGTTCTAATTTACCATGTAAGTCACTTTTCACCATATTAGAGTCAATTTGCACCATATATGAGTCACTTTCCACCATATATTTGTACAATTAACATGTTAACATCATATACATCCGATTTAACATCCTTTACCACCTTTAATTCCACTTTCATACAGGTCAATTTAGTTCCACATTTTGGTTCTAATCAACCATGTAAGTCACTTTTCACCATATTAGAGTCACTTTGCACCTTATAAGAGTCACTTTCCACCATATATACAACAATTAACATGTTAACATCATATACATCCAATTTCACATCCTTTTACCACCTATTAATGCCACTTTCATACAAGTTAATTTTGTACCACATTTTGGCTCTAATCAACCATGTAAGTCACTTTTCACCATATTAGAGTCACTTTGCACCCTATAAGAGTCACTTGCCACCATATATTGATACAATTAACATGTTAACATCATGTACATGCAATTAGACATCCTTTAACCACCACTTGGTACCCCTTTCCTACAAGTCAAATTTGGTCCACATTTTGCACTAATCAAACATGTAAGTGACTTCTCACCATATTAGAGTTACTTTGCATCTTATAAGAGTCACTTGCCATCATATATTGGTACAACTAATATGTTACATCATGTACATGCAATTAGAAATCCTTTTACCACCTCTTAGTGCCACATTCATACAAGTCAATTTTGGTCCTCATTTCGGTTCTAATTTACCATGTAAGTCACTTTTCACCATATTAGAGTCATTTTGCACCCTATATGAGTCACTTTCCACCATATATTTGTACAATTAACATGTTAACATCATATACATCCCAATTGACATCCTTTAACCACCTCTGAATTCCACTTTCATACAGGTCAATTTGTTCCACATTTTGGTTCTAATCAACCATGTAAGTCACTTTTCACCATATTAGAGTCACTTTGCACCTTATAAGAGTCACTTTCCACCATATATACAACAATTAACATGTTAACATCATATACATCCAATTTCACATCCTTTTACCACCTATTAATGCCACTTTCATACAAGTTAATTTTGTACCACATTTTGGCTCTAATCAACCATGTAAGTCACTTTTCACCATATTAGAGTCACTTTGCACCCTATAAGAGTCACTTGCCACCATATATTGATACAATTAACATGTTAACATCATGTACATGCAAATTAGACATCCTTTAACCACCTCTTGGTACCCCTTTCCTTCAAGTCAATTTTGGGCCACATTTTGGCTCTAATCAATCATGTAAGTGACTTCTCACCATATTAGAGTTACTTTGCATCTTATAAGAGTCACTTGCCATCATATATTGGTACAACTAATATGTTAACATCATGTACATGCAATTAGAAATCCTTTTACCACCTCTTAGTGCCACATTCATACAAGTCAATTTTGGTCCTCATTTCGGTTCTAATTTACCATGTAAGTCACTTTTCACCATATTAGAGTCAATTTGCACCATATATGAGTCACTTTCCACCATATATTTGTACAATTAACATGTTAACATCATATACATCCGATTTAACATCCTTTTACCACCTTTTAATTCCACTTTCATACAGGTCAATTTAGTTCCACATTTTGGTTCTTATCAACCATGTAAGTCACTTTTCACCATATTAGAGTCACTTTGCACATTATAAGAGTCACTTTCCATCATATATACAACAATTAACATGTTAACATCATATACATCCAATTTCACATCCTTTTACCACCTATTAATGCCACTTTCATACAAGTTAATTTTGTACCACATTTTGGCTCTAATCAACCATGTAAGTCACTTTTCACCATATTAGAGTTACTTTGCACCCTATAAGAGTCACTTGCCACCATATATTGATACAATTAACATGTTAACATCATGTACATGCAATTAGACATCCTTTAACCACCACTTGGTACCCCTTTCCTACAAGTCAAATTTGGTCCACATTTTGGCACTAATCAAACATGTAAGTGACTTCTCACCATATTAGAGTTACTTTGCATCTTATAAGAGTCACTTGCCATCATATATTGGTACAACTAATATGTTAACATCATGTACATGCAATTAGAAATCCTTTTACCACCGCTTAGTGCCACATTCATACAAAGTCAATTTTGGTCCTCATTTCAGTTCTAATTTACCATGTAAGTCACTTTTCACCATATTAGAGTCAATTTGCACCATATATGAGGCATTTCCACCATATATTTGTACAATTAACATGTTAACATCATATACATCCGATTTAACATCCTTTTACCACCATTTAATTTCACTTTGATACAGGTCAATTTAGTTCCACATTTTAGTTCTAATCAACCATGTAAGTCACTTTTCACCATATTAGAGTCACTTTGCACCTTATAAGAGTCACTTTCCACCATATATACAACAATTAACATGTTAACATCATATACATCCAATTTCACATCCTTTTACCACCTATTAATGCCACTTTCATACAAGTTAATTTTGTACAACATTTTGGCTCTAATCAACCATGTAAGTCACTTTTCACCATATTAGAGTCACTTTTCATCCTATAAGAATCACTTGCCACCATATATTGATACAATTAAAATGTTCACATCATGTACATGCAATTAGACATCCTTTAACCACCACTTGGTACCCCTTTCCTACAAGTCAAATTTGGTCCACATGTTGGCACTAATCAAACATGTAAGTGACTTCTCACCATATTAGAGTTACTTTGCATCTTATAAGAGTCACTTGCCATCATATATTGGTACAACTAATATGTTAACATTATGTACATGCCATTAGAAATCCTTTTACCACCTCTTAGTGCCACATTCATACAAGTCAATTTTGATCCTCAGTTCGGTTCTAATTTACCATGTAAGTCACTTTTCACCATATTAGAGTCATTTTGCACCCTATATCAGTCACTTTCCACCATATATTTGTACAATTAACATGTTAACATCATATACATCCCAATTGACATCCTTTAACCACCTCTGAATTCCACTTTCATACAGGTCAATTTTGTTCCACATTTTGGTTCTAATCAACCATGTAAGTCACTTTTCACCATATTAGAGTCACTTTGCACCTTATAAGAGTCACTTTCCACCATATATACAACAATTAACATGTTAACATCATATACATCCAATTTCACATCCTTTTACCACCTATTAATGCCACTTTCATACAAGTTAATTTCGTACCACATTTTGGCTCTAATCAACCATGTAAGTCACTTTTCACCATATTAGAGTCACTTTGCACCCAATAAGAGTCACTTGCCACCATATATTGATACAATTAACATGTTAACATCATGTACATGCAAATTAGACATCCTTTAACCACCTCTTGGTACCCCTTTCCTTCAAGTCAATTTTGAGCCACATTTTGGCTCTAATCAATCATGTAAGTGACTTCTCACCATATTAGAGTTACTTTGCACCTTATAAAAGTCACTTGCCATCATATATTGGTACAATTAATATGTTAACATCATGTACATGCAATTAGAAATCTTTTTACCACCTCTTAGTGCCACATTCATACAAGTCAATTTTGGTCCTCATTCCGGTACTAATTTACCATGTAAGTCACTTTTCACCATATTAGAGTCATTTTGCACCCTATATGAGTCACTTTCCACCATATATTTGTACAATTAACATGTTAACATCATATACATCCCAATTGACATCCTTTAACCACCTCTGAATTCCACTTTCATACAGGTCAATTTTGTTCTACATTTTGGTTCTAATCAACCATGTAAGTCACTTTTCACCATAATAGAGTCACTTTGCACCCTATAAGAGTCACTTGCCACCATATATTGATACAATTAACATGTTAACATCATGTACATGCAATTAGACATCCTTTTACCACCTCTTAGTGCCACATTCATACAAGTCAATTTTGGTCCTCATTTCGGTTCTAATTTACCATGTAAGTCACTTTTCACCATATTAGAGTCAATTTGCACCATATATGAGGCACTTTTCACCATATATTTGTAAAATTAACATGTTAACATCATATACATCCGATTTAACATCCTTTTACCACCTTTTAATTCCACTTTGATACCAGTCAATTTAGTTCCACATTTTGGTTCTAATCAACCATGTAAGTCACTTTTCACCATATTAGAGTCACTTTGCACCTTATAAGAGTCACTTTCCACCATATATACAACAATTAACATGTTAACATCATATACATCCAATTTCACATCCTTTTACCACCTATTAATGCCACTTTCATACAAGTTAATTTTGTACAACATTTTGGCTCTAATCAACAATGTAAGTCACTTTTCACCATATTAGAGTCACTTTGCACCCTATAAGAGTCACTTGCCACCATATATTGATACAATTAACATGTTAACATCATGTACATGCAATTAGACATCCTTTAACCACCTCTTGGTACCCCTTTCCTACAAGTCAATTTTGGGCCACATTTTGGCTCTAATCAATCATGTAAGTGACTTCTCACCATATTAGAGTTACTTTGCACCTTATAAGAGTCACTTGCCATCATATATTGGTACAATTAATACGTTAACATCATGTACATGCAATTAGAAATCCTTTTACCACCTCTTAGTGCCACATTCATACAAGTCAATTTTGGTCCTCATTTCGGTTCTAATTTATCATGTAAGTCACTTTTCACTATATTAGAGTCAATTTGCACCATATATGAGTCACTTTCCACCATATATTTGTACAATTAACATGTTAACATCATATACATCCCAATTGACATCCTTTAACCACCTCTGAATTCCACTTTCATACAAGTCAATTTTGTTCCACATTGTGGTTCTAATCAACCATGTAAGTCACTTTTCACCATATTAGAGTCACTTTGCACCTTATAAGAGTCACTTTCCACCATATATACAACAATTAATATGTTAACATCATATACATCCAATTTCACATCCTTTTACCACCTATTAATGCCACTTTCATACAAGTTAATTTTGTACCACATTTTGGCTCTAATCAACAATGTAAGTCACTTTTCACCATATTAGAGTCACTTTGCACCCTATAAGAGTCACTTGCCACCATATATTGATACAATTAACATGTTAACATCATGTACATGCAATTAGACATCCTTTAACCACCTCTTGGTACCCCTTTCCTACAAGTCAATTTTGGGCCACATTTTGGCTCTAATCAATCATGTAAGTGACTTCTCACCATATTAGAGTTACTTTGCACCTTATAAGAGTCACTTGCCATCATATATTGGTACAATTAATACGTTAACATCATGTACATGCAATTAGAAATCCTTTTACCACCTCTTAGTGCCACATTCATACAAGTCAATTTTGGTCCTCATTTCGGTTCTAATTTACCATGTAAGTCACTTTTCACTATATTAGAGTCAATTTGCACCATATATGAGTCACTTTCCACCATATATTTGTACAATTAACATGTTAACATCATATACATCCGATTTAACATCCTTTTACCACCTTTTAATTCCACTTTGATACCAGTCAATTTAGTTCCCTATTTTTGTTCTAATCAACCATGTAAGTCACTTTTCACCATATTAGAGTCACTTTGCACCTTGTAAGAGTCACTTTCCACCATATATACAACAATTAACATGTTAACATCATATACATCCAATTTCACATCCTTTTACCACCTATTAATGCCAGTTTCATACAAGTTAATTTTGTACAACATTTTGGCTCTAATAAACCATGTAAGTTAATTTTCACCATATTAGAGTCACTTTTCACCCTATAAGAGTCACTTGCCACCATATATTGATACAATTAACATGTTAACATCATGTACATGCAATTAGACATCCTTTAACCACCACTTGGTACCCCTTTCCTACAAGTCAAATTTGGTCCACATTTTGGCACTAATCAAACATGTAAGTGACTTCTCACCATATTAGAGTTACTTTGCATCTTATAAGAGTCACTTGCCATCATATATTGGTACAACTAATATGTTAACATCATGTACATGCAATTAGAAATCCTTTTACCACCTCTTAGTGCCACATTCATACAAGTCAATTTTGATCCTCATTTCGGTTCTAATTTACCATGTAAGTCACTTTTCACCATATTAGAGTCATTTTGCACCCTATATGAGTCACTTTCCACCATATATTTGTACAATTAAAATGTTAACATCATATACATCCCAATTGACATTCTTTAACCACCTCTGAATTCCACTTTCATACAGGTCAATTTTGTTCCACATTTTGGTTCTAATCAACCATGTAAGTCACTTTTCACCATATTAGAGTCACTTTGCACCCTATAAGAGTCACTTGCCACCATATATTGATACAATTAACATGTTAACATCATGTACATGCAATTAGACATCCTTTAACCACCACTTGGTACCCCTTTCCTACAAGTCAAATTTGGTCCACATTTTGGCACTAATCAAACATGTAAGTGACTTCTCACCATATTAGAGTTACTTTGAATCTTATAAGAGTCACTTGCCATCATATATTGGTACAACAAATATGTTAACATCATGTACATGCAATTAGAAATCCTTTTACCACCTCTTAGTGTCACATTCATACAAGTCAATTTTGGTCCTCATTTCGGTTGTAATTTACCATGTAAGTCACTTTTCACCATATTAGAGTCATTTTGCACCCTATATGAGTCACTTTCCACCATATATTTGTACAATTAACATTTTAACATCATATACATCCCAATTGACATCCTTTAACCACCTCTGACTTCCACTTTCATACAGGTCAATTTTGTTCCATATTTTGGTTCTAATCAACAATGTAAGTCAATTTTCACCTTATTAGAGTCACTTTGCACCTTATAAGAGTCACTTTCCACCTTATATACAACAATTAACATGTTAACATCATATACATCCAATTTCACATCCTTTTACCACCTATTAATGCCACTTTCATACAAGTTAATTTTGTACCACATTTTGGCTCTAATCAACCATGTAAGTCACTTTTCATCATATTAGAGTCACTTTGCACCCTATAAGAGTCACTTGCCACCATATATTGATACAATTAACATGTTAACATCATGTACATGCAATTAGACATCCTTTAACCACCTCTTGGTACCCCTTTCCTAAAAGTCAATTTTGGGCCACATTTTGGCTCTAATCAATCATGTAAGTGAATTCTCACCATATTAGAGTTACTTTGCACCTTATAAGAGTCACTTGCCATCATATATTGGTACAATTAATACGTTAACATCATGTACATGCAATTAGAAATCCTTTTACCAACTCTTAGTGCCACATTCATACAAGTCAATTTTGGTCCTCATTTCGGTTCTAATTTACCATGTAAGTCACTTTTCACCATATTAGAGTCAATTTGCACCATATATGAGTCACTTTCCACCATATATTTGTACAATTAACATGTTAACATCATATACATCCGATTTAACATCCTTTTACCACCTTTTAATTCCACTTTGATACCAGTCAATTTAGTTCCACATTTTGGTTCTAATCAACCATGTAAGTCACTTTTCACCATATTAGAGTCACTTTGCACCTTATAAGAGTCACTTTCCACCATATATACAACAATTAACATGTTAACATCATATACATCCAATTTCACATCCTTTTACCACCTATTAATGCCAGTTTCATACAAGTTAATTTTGTACAACATTTTGGCTCTAATCAACCATGTAAGTTAATTTTCACCATATTAGAGTCACTTTTCACCCTATAAGAGTCACTTGCCACCATATATTGATACAATTAACATGTTAACATCATGTACATGCAATTAGACATCCTTTAACCACCACTTGGTACCCCTTTCCTACAAGTCAAATTTGGTCCACATTTTGGCACTAATCAAACATGTAAGTGACTTCTCACCATATTAGAGTTACTTTGCATCTTATAAAAGTCACTTGCCATCATATATTGGTACAACTAATATGTTAATATCATGTACATGCAATTAGAAATCCTTTTACCACCTCTTAGTGCCACATTCATACAAGTCAATTTTGATCCTCATTTCGGTTCTAATTTACCATCTAAGTCACTTTTCACCATATTAGAGTCATTTTGCACCCTATATGAGTCACTTTCCACCATATATTTGTACAATTAACATGTTAACATCATATACATCCCAATTGACATTCTTTAACCACCTCTGAATTCCACTTTCATACAGGTCAATTTTGTTCCACATTTTGGTTCTAATCAACCATGTAAGTCACTTTTCACCATATTAGAGTCACTTTGCACCCTATAAGAGTCACTTGCCACCATATATTGATACAATTAACATGTTAACATCATGTACATGCAATTAGACATCCTTTAACCACCACTTGGTACCCCTTTCCTACAAGTCAAATTTGGTCCACATTTTGGCACTAATCAAACATGTAAGTGACTTCTCACCATATTAGAGTTACTTTGAATCTGATAAGAGTCACTTGCCATCATATATTGGTACAACAAATATGTTAACATCATGTACATGCAATTAGAAATCCTTTTACCACCTCTTAGTGTCACATTCATACAAGTCAATTTTGGTCCTCATTTCGGTTGTAATTTACCATGTAAGTCACTTTTCACCATATTAGAGTCATTTTGCACCCTATATGAGTCACTTTCCACCATATATTTGTACAATTAACATTTTAACATCATATACATCCCAATTGACATCCTTTAACCACCTCTGACTTCCACTTTCATACAGGTCAATTTTGTTCCACATTTTGGTTCTAATCAACAATGTAAGTCAATTTTCACCTTATTAGAGTCACTTTGCACCTTATAGGAGTCAATTTCCACCTTATATACAACAATTAACATGTTAACATCATATACATCCAATTTCACATCCTTTTACCACCTATTAATGCCACTTTCATACAAGTTAATTTTGTACCACATTTTGGCTCTAATCAACCATGTAAGTCACTTTTCATCATATTAGAGTCACTTTGCACCCTATAAGAGTCACTTGCCACCATATATTGATACAATTAACATGTTAACATCATGTACATGCAATTAGACATCCTTTAACCACCTCTTGGTACCCCTTTCCTAAAAGTCAATTTTGGGCCACATTTTGGCTCTAATCAATCATGTAAGTGACTTCTCACCATATTAGAGTTACTTTGCACCTTATAAGAGTCACTTGCCATCATATATTGGTACAATTAATACGTTAACATCATGTACATGCAATTAGAAATCCTTTTACCACCTCTTAGTGCCACATTCATACAAGTCAATTTTGGTCCTCATTTCGGTTCTAATTTACCATGTAAGTCACTTTTCACCATATTAGAGTCAATTTGCACCATATATGAGTCACTTTCCACCATATATTTGTACAATTAACATGTTAACATCATATACATCCGATTTAACATCCTTTTACCACCTTTTAATTCCACTTTGATACCAGTCAATTTAGTTCCACATTTTGGTTCTAATCAACCATGTAAGTCACTTTTCACCATATTAGAGTCACTTTACACCTTATAAGAGTCACTTTCCACCATATATACAACAATTAACATGTTAACATCATATACATCCAATTTCACATTCTTTTACCACCTATTAATGCCAGTTTCATACAAGTTAATTTTGTACAACATTTTGGCTTTAATCAACCATGTAAGTTAATTTTCACCATATTAGAGTCACTTTTCACCCTATAAGAGTCACTTGCCACCATATATTGATACAATTAACATGTTAACATCATGTACATGCAATTAGACATCCTTTAACCACCACTTGGTACCCCTTTCCTACAAGTCAAATTTGGTCCACATTTTGGCACTAATCAAACATGTAAGTGACTTCTCACCATATTAGAGTTACTTTGCATCTTATAAGAGTCACTTGCCATCATATATTGGTACAACTAATATGTTAACATCATGTACATGCAATTAGAAATCCTTTTACCACCTCTTAGTGCCACATTCATACAAGTCAATTTTGATCCTCATTTCGGTTCTAATTTACCATGTAAGTCACTTTTCACCATATTAGAGTCATTTTGCACCCTATATGAGTCACTTTCCACCATATATTTGTACAATTAACATGTTAACATCATATACATCCCAATTGACATTCTTTAACCACCTCTGAATTCCACTTTCATACAGGTCAATTTTGTTCCACATTTTGGTTCTAATCAACCATGTAAGTCACTTTTCACCATATTAGAGTCACTTTGCACCCTATAAGAGTCACTTGCCACCATATATTGATACAATTAACATGTTAACATCATGTACATGCAATTAGACATCCTTTAACCACCACTTGGTACCCCTTTCCTACAAGTCAAATTTGGTCCACATTTTGGCACTAATCAAACATGTAAGTGGCTTCTCACCATATTAGAGTTACTTTGAATCTTATAAGAGTCACTTGCCATCATATATTGGTACAACAAATATGTTAACATCATGTACATGCAATTAGAAATCCTTTTACCACCTCTTAGTGTCACATTCATACAAGTCAATTTTGGTCCTCATTTCGGTTGTAATTTACCATGTAAGTCACTTTTCACCATATTAGAGTCATTTTGCACCCTATATGAGTCACTTTCCACCATATATTTGTACAATTAACATTTTAACATCATATACATCCCAATTGACATCCTTTAATCACCTCTGACTTCCACTTTCATACAGGTCAATTTTGTTCCACATTTTGGTTCTAATCAACAATGTAAGTCAATTTTCACCTTATTAGAGTCACTTTGCACCTTATAAGAGTCACTTTCCACCTTATATACAACAATTAACATGTTAAAATCATATACATCCAATTTCACATCCTTTTACCACCTATTAATGCCACTTTCATACAAGTTAATTTTGTACCACATTTTGGCTCTAATCAACCATGTAAGTCACTTTTCACCATATTAGAGTTACTGTGCACCCTATAAGAGTCACTTGCCACCATATATTGATACAATTAACATGTTAACATCATGTACATGCAATTAGACATCCTTTAACCACCACTTGGTACCCCTTACAAGTCAAATTTGGTCCACATTTTGGCACTAATCAAACATGTAAGTGACTTCTCACCATATTAGAGTTACTTTGCATCTTATAACAGTCACTTGCCATCATATATTGGTACAACTAATATGTTAACATCATGTACATGCAATTAGAAATCCTTTTACCACCTCTTAGTGCCACATTCATACAAAGTCAATTTTGGTCCTCATTTCGGTTCTAATTTACCATGTAAGTCACTTTTCACCATATTAGAGTCAATTTGCACCATATATGAGGCATTTCCACCATATATTTGTACAATTAACATGTTAACATCATATACATCCGATTTAACATCCTTTTACCACCTTTTAATTCCACTTTGATACAGGTCAATTTAGTTCCACATTTTAGTTCTAATCAACCATGTAAGTCACGTTTTACCATATTAGAGTCACTATGCACCTTATAAGAGTCAGTTTCCACCATATATACAACAATCAACATGTTAACATCATATACATCCAATTTCACATCCTTTTACCACCTATTAATGCCACTTTGATACAAGTTAATTTTGTACAATATTTTGGCTCTAATCAACCATGTAAGTCACTTTTCAGCATATTAGAGTCACTTTTCACCCTATAAGAATCACTTGCCACCATATATTGATACAATTAAAATGTTCACATCATGTACATGCAATTAGACATCCTTTAACCACCACTTGGTACCCCTTTCCTACAAGTCAAATTTGGTCCACATGTTGGCACTAATCAAACATGTAAGTGACTTCTCACCATATTAGAGTTACTTTGCATCTTATAAGAGTCACTTGCCATCATATATTGGTACAACTAATATGTTAACATCATGTACATGCAATTAGAAATCCTTTTACCACCTCTTAGTGCCACATTCATACAAGTCAATTTTGATCCTCAGTTCGGTTCTAATTTACCATATAAGTCACTTTTCACCATATTAGAGTCATTTTGCACCCTATATCAGTCACTTTCCACCATATATTTGAACAATTAACATGTTAACATCATATACATACCAATTGACATCCTTTAACCACCTCTGAATTCCACTTTCATACAGGTCAATTTTGTTCCACATTTTGGTTCTAATCAACCATGTAAGTCACTTTTCACCATTTAGAGTCACTTTGCACCCTATAAGAGTCACTTGCCACCATATATTGATACAATTAACATGTTAACATCATGTACATGCAATTAGACATCCTCTAACCACCACTTGGTACCCCTTTCCTACAAGTCAAATTTGGTCCACATTTTGGCACTAATCAAACATGTAAGTGACTTCTCACCATATTAGAGTTACTTTGAATCTTATAAGAGTCACTTGCCATCATATATTGGTACAACAAATATGTTAACATCATGTACATGCAATTAGAAATCCTTTTACCACCTCTTAGTGCCACATTCATACAAGTCAATTTTGATCCTCAGTTCGGTTCTAAATTACCATATAAGTCACTTTTCACCATATTAGAGTCATTTTGCACCCTATATCAGTCACTTTCCACCATATATTTGAACAATTAACATGTTAACATCATATACATACCAATTGACATCATTTAACCACCTCTGAATTCCACTTTCATACAGGTCAATTTTGTTCCACATTTTGGTTCTAATCAACCATGTAAGTCACTTTTCACCATATTAGAGTCACTTTGCACCCTATAAGAGTCACTTGCCACCATATATTGATACAATTAACATGTTAACATCATGTACATGCAATTAGACATCCTTTAACCACCTCTTGGTACCCCTTCCCTAAAAGTCAATTTTGGGCCACATTTTGGCTCTAATCAATCATGTAAGTGACTTCTCACCATATTAGAGTTACTTTGCACCTTATAAGAGTCACTTGCCATCATATATTGGTACAATTAATACGTTAACATCATGTACATGCAATTAGAAATCCTTTTACCACCTCTTAGTGCCACATTCATACAAGTCAATTTTGGTCCTCATTTCGGTTCTAATTTACCATGTAAGTCACTTTTCACCATATTAGAGTCAATTTGCACCATATATGAGTCACTTTCCACCATATATTTGTACAATTAACATGTTAACATCATATACATCCGATTTAACATCCTTTTACCACCTTTTAATTCCACTTTGATACCAGTCAATTTAGTTCCACATTTTGGTTCTAATCAACCATGTAAGTCACTTTTCACCATATTAGAGTCACTTTGCACCTTATAAGAGTCACTTTCCACCATATATACAACAATTAACATGTTAACATCATATACATCCAATTTCACATCCTTTTACCACCTATTAATGCCAGTTTCATACAAGTTAATTTTGTACAACATTTTGGCTCTAATCAACCATGTAAGTTAATTTTCACCATATTAGAGTCACTTTTCACCCTATAAGAGTCACTTGCCACCATATATTGATACAATTAACATGTTAACATCATGTACATGCAATTAGACATCCTTTAACCACCACTTGGTACCCCTTTCCTACAAGTCAAATTTGGTCCACATTTTGGCACTAATCAAACATGTAAGTGACTTCTCACCATATTAGAGTTACTTTGCATCTTATAAGAGTCACTTGCCATCATATATTGGTACAACTAATATGTTAACATCATGTACATGCAATTAGAAATCCTTTTACCACCTCTTAGTGCCACATTCATACAAGTCAATTTTGATCCTCATTTCGGTTCTAATTTACCATGTAAGTCACTTTTCACCATATTAGAGTCATTTTGCACCCTATATGAGTCACTTTCCACCATATATTTGTACAATTAACATGTTAACATCATATACATCCCAATTGACATTCTTTAACCACCTCTGAATTCCACTTTCATACAGGTCAATTTTGTTCCACATTTTGGTTCTAATCAACCATGTAAGTCACTTTTCACCATATTAGAGTCACTTTGCACCCTATAAGAGTCACTTGCCACCATATATTGATACAATTAACATGTTAACATCATATACATGCAATTAGACATCCTTTAACCACCACTTGGTACCCCTTTCCTACAAGTCAAATTTGGTCCACATTTTGGCACTAATCAAACATGTAAGTGACTTCTCACCATATTAGAGTTACTTTGAATCTTATAAGAGTCACTTGCCATCATATATTGGTACAACAAATATGTTAACATCATGTACATGCAATTAGAAATCCTTTTACCACCTCTTAGTGTCACATTCATACAAGTCAATTTTGGTCCTCATTTCGGTTGTAATTTACCATGTAAGTCACTTTTCACCATATTAGAGTCATTTTGCACCCTATATGAGTCACTTTCCACCATATATTTGTGCAATTAACATTTTAACATCATATACATCCCAATTGACATCCTTTAACCACCTCTGACTTCCACTTTCATACAGGTCAATTTTGTTCCACATTTTGGTTCTAATCAACAATGTAAGTCAATTTTCACCTTATTAGAGTCACTTTGCACCTTATAAGAGTCACTTTCCACCTTATATACAACAATTAACATGTTAACATCATATACATCCAATTTCACATCCTTTTACCACCTATTAATGCCACTTTCATACAAGTTAATTTTGTACCACATTTTGGCTCTAATCAACCATGTAAGTCAATTTTCATCATATTAGAGTCACTTTGCACCCTATAAGAGTCACTTGCCACCATATATTGATACAATTAACATGTTAACATCATGTACATGCAATTAGACATCCTTTAACCACCTCTTGGTACCCCTTTCCTAAAAGTCAATTTTGGGCCACATTTTGGCTATAATCAATCATGTAAGTGACTTCTCACCATATTAGAGTTACTTTGCACCTTATAAGAGTCACTTGCCATCATATATTGGTACAATTAATACGTTAACATCATGTACATGCAATTAGAAATCCTTTTACCACCTCTTAGTGCCACATTCATACAAGTCAATTTTGGTCCTCATTTCGGTTCTAATTTACCATGTAAGTCACTTTTCACCATATTAGAGTCAATTTGCACCATATATGAGTCACTTTCCACCATATATTTGTACAATTAACATGTTAACATCATATACATCCGATTTAACATCCTTTTACCACCTTTTAATTCCACTTTGATACCAGTCAATTTAGTTCCACATTTTGGTTCTAATCAACCATGTAAGTCACTTTTCACCATATTAGAGTCACTTTGCACCTTATAAGAGTCACTTTCCACCATATATACAACAATTAACATGTTAACATCATATACATCCAATTTCACATCCTTTTACCACCTATTAATGCCAGTTTCATACAAGTTAATTTTGTACAACATTTTGGCTCTAATCAACCATGTAAGTTAATTTTCACCATATTAGAGTCACTTTTCACCCTATAAGAGTCACTTGCCACCATATATTGATACAATTAACATGTTAACATCATGTACATGCAATTAGACATCCTTTAACCACCACTTGGTACCCCTTTCCTACAAGTCAAATTTGGTCCACATTTTGGCACTAATCAAACATGTAAGTGACTTCTCACCATATTAGAGTTACTTTGCATCTTAAAAGAGTCACTTGCCATCATATATTGGTACAACTAATATGTTAACATCATGTACATGCAATTAGAAATCCTTTTACCACCTCTTAGTGCCACATTCATACAAGTCAATTTTGATCCTCATTTCGGTTCTAATTTACCATGTAAGTCACTTTTCACCATATTAGAGTCATTTTGCACCCTATATGAGTCACTTTCCACCATATATTTGTACAATTAACATGTTAACATCATATACATCCCAATTGACATTCTTTAACCACCTCTGAATTCCACTTTCATACAGGTCAATTTTGTTCCACATTTTGGTTCTAATCAACCATGTAAGTCACTTTTCACCATATTAGAGTCACTTTGCACCCTATAAGAGTCACTTGCCACCATATATTGATACAATTAACATGTTAACATCATGTACATGCAATTAGACATCCTTTAACCACCACTTGGTACCCCTTTCCTACAAGTCAAATTTGGTCCACATTTTGGCACTAATCAAACATGTAAGTGGCTTCTCACCATATTAGAGTTACTTTGAATCTTATAAGAGTCACTTGCCATCATATATTGGTACAACAAATATGTTAACATCATGTACATGCAATTAGAAATCCTTTTACCACCTCTTAGTGTCACATTCATACAAGTCAATTTTGGTCCTCATTTCGGTTGTAATTTACCATGTAAGTCACTTTTCACCATATTAGAGTCATTTTGCACCCTATATGAGTCACTTTCCACCATATATTTGTACAATTAACATTTTAACATCATATACATCCCAATTGACATCCTTTAATCACCTCTGACTTCCACTTTCATACAGGTCAATTTTGTTCCACATTTTGGTTCTAATCAACAATGTAAGTCAATTTTCACCTATTAGAGTCACTTTGCACCTTATAAGAGTCACTTTCCACCTTATATACAACAATTAACATGTTAACATCATATACATCCAATTTCACATCCTTTTACCACCTATTAATGCCACTTTCATACAAGTTAATTTTGTACCACATTTTGGCTCTAATCAACCATGTAAGTCACTTTTCATCATATTAGAGTCACTTTGCACCCTATAAGAGTCACTTGCCACCATATATTGATACAATTAACATGTTAACATCATGTACATGCAATTAGACATCCTTTAACCACCTCTTGGTACCCCTTTCCTAAAAGTCAATTTTGGGCCACATTTTGGCTCTAATCAATCATGTAAGTGACTTCTCACCATATTAGAGTTACTTTGCACCTTATAAGAGTCACTTGCCATCATATATTGGTACAATTAATATGTTTACATCATATACATGCAATTAGAAATCCTTTTACCACCTCTTAGTGCCACATTCATACAAGTCAATTTTGGTCCTCATTTCGGTTCTAATTTACCATGCAAGTCACTTTTCACCATATTAGAGTCAATTTGCACCTTATATGAGTCACTTTCCACCATATATTTGTACAATTAACATGTTAACATCATATACATCCGATTTAACATCCTTTTACCACCTTTTAATTCCACTTTCATACAGGTCAATTTAGTTCCACATTTTGGTTCTTATCAACCATGTAAGTCACTTTTCACCATATTAGAGTCACTTTGCACATTATAAGAGTCACTTTCCATCATATATACAACAATTAACATGTTAACATCATATACATCCAATTTCACATCCTTTTACCACCTATTAATGCCACTTTCATACAAGTTAATTTTGTACCACATTTTGGCTCTAATCAACCATGTAAGTCACTTTTCACCATATTAGAGTTACTGTGCACCCTATAAGAGTCACTTGCCACCATATATTGATACAATTAACATGTTAACATCATGTACATGCAATTAGACATCCTTTAACCACCACTTGGTACCCCTTACAAGTCAAATTTGGTCCACATTTTGGCACTAATCAAACATGTAAGTGACTTCTCACCATATTAGAGTTACTTTGCATCTTATAACAGTCACTTGCCATCATATATTGGTACAAGTAATATGTTAACATCATGTACATGCAATTAGAAATCCTTTTACCACCTCTTAGTGCCACATTCATACAAAGTCAATTTTGGTCCTCATTTCGGTTCTAATTTACCATGTAAGTCACTTTTCACCATATTAGAGTCAATTTGCACCATATATGAGGCATTTCCACCATATATTTGTACAATTAACATGTTAACATCATATACATCCGATTTAACATCCTTTTACCACCTTTTAATTCCACTTTGATACAGGTCAATTTAGTTCCACATTTTAGTTCTAATCAACCATGTAAGTCACGTTTTACCATATTAGAGTCACTATGCACCTTATAAGAGTCACTTTCCACCATATATACAACAATTAACATGTTAACATCATATACATCCAATTTCACATCCTTTTACCACCTATTAATGCCACTTTCATACAAGTTAATTTTGTACAATATTTTGGCTCTAATCAACCATGTAAGTCACTTTTCAGCATATTAGAGTCACTTTTCACCCTATAAGAATCACTTGCCACCATATATTGATACAATTAAAATGTTCACATCATGTACATGCAATTAGACATCCTTTAACCACCACTTGGTACCCCTTTCCTACAAGTCAAATTTGGTCCACATGTTGGCACTAATCAAACATGTAAGTGACTTCTCACCATATTAGAGTTAATTTGCATCTTATAAGAGTCACTTGCCATCATATATTGGTACAACTAATATGTTAACATCATGTACATGCAATTAGAAATCCTTTTACCACCTCTTAGTGCCACATTCATACAAGTCAATTTTGATCCTCAGTTCGGTTCTAATTTACCATATAAGTCACTTTTCACCATATTAGAGTCATTTTGCACCCTATATCAGTCACTTTCCACCATATATTTGAACAATTAACATGTTAACATCATATACATACCAATTGACATCCTTTAACCACCTCTGAATTCCACTTTCATACAGGTCAATTTTGTTCCACATTTTGGTTCTAATCAACCATGTAAGTCACTTTTCACCATATTAGAGTCACTTTGCACCTTATAAGAGTCACTTTCCACCATATATACAACAATTAACATGTTAACATCATATACATCCAATTTCACATCCTTTTACCACATATTAATGCCACTTTCATACAAGTTAATTTTGTATCACATTTTGGCTCTAATCAACCATGTAAGTCACTTTTCACCATATTAGAGTCACTTTGCACCCTATAAGAGTCACTTGCCACCATATATTGATACAATTAACATGTTAACATCATGTACATGCAAATTAGACATCCTTTAACCACCTCTTGGTACCCCTTTCCTTCAAGTCAATTTTGGGCCACATTTTGGCTCTAATCAACATGTAAGTGACTTCTCACCATATTAGAGTTACTTTGCACCTTATAAGAGTCACTTGCCATCATATATTGGTACAATTAATATGTTAACATCATGTACATGCAATTAGAAATCCTTTTACCACCTCTTAGTGCCACATTCATACAAGTCAATTTTGGTCCTCATTCCGGTTCTAATTTACCATGTAAGTCACTTTTCACCATATTAGAGTCATTTTGCACCCTATATAAGTCACTTTTCACCATATTAGAGTCATTTTGCACCCTATATAAGTCACTTTCCACCATATATTTGTACAATTAACATGTTAACATCATATACATCCCAATTGACATCCTTTAACCACCTCTGAATTCCACTTTCATACAGGTCAATTTTGTTCCACATTTTGGTTCTAATCAACCATGTAAGTCACTTTTCACCATATTAGAGTCACTTTGCACCTTATAAGAGTCACTTTCCACCATATATACAACAATTAATATGTTAACATCATATACATCCAATTTCACATCCTTTTACCACCTATTAATGCCACTTTTATACAAGTTAATTTTGTACCACATTTTGGCTCTAATCAACCACGTAAGTCACTTTTCACCATATTAGAGTCACTTTGCACCCTATAAGAGTCACTTGCCACCATATATTGATACAATTAACATGTTAACATCATGTACATGCAATTAGACATCCTTTAACTTCCTCTTGGTACCCCTTTCCTACAAGTCAAATTTGGTCCACATTTTTGGCACTAATCAAACATGTAAGTGACTTCTCACCATATTAGAGTTATTTTGCATCTTATAAGAGTCACTTGCCATCATATATTGGTACAACTAATATGTTAACATCATGTACATGCAATTAGAAATCCTTTTACCACCTCTTAGTGCCACATTCATACAAGTCAATTTTGGTCCTCATTTCGGTTCTAATTTACCATGTAAGTCACTTTTCACCATATAAGAGTCAATTTGCACCATATATGAGGCACTTTTCACCATATATTTGTATAATTAACATGTTAACATATACATCCCAATTGACATCCTTTAACCACCTCTGAATTCCATTTTCATACAGGTCAATTTTGTTCCACATTTTGGTTCTAATCAACCATGTAAGTCACTTTTCACCATATTAGAGTCACTTTGCACCATATATTTGTACAATTAACATGTTAACATCATATACATCCCAATTGACATCCTTTAACCACCTCTGAATTCCACTTTCATACAGGTCAATTTTGTTCCACATTTTGGTTCTAATCAACCATGTAAGTCACTTTTCACCATATTAGAGTCACTTTGCACCCTATAAGAGTCACTTGCCACCATATATTGATAAAATTAATATGTTAACATCATGTACATGCAATTAGACATCCTTTTACCACCTCTTAGTGCCACATTCAAACAAGTCAATTTTGGTCCTCATTTCGGTTCTAATTTACCATGTAAGTCACTTTTCACCATATTAGAGTCATTTTGCATCCTATAAGAGTCACTTTCCACCATATATTTGTACAATTAACATGTTAACATCATATACATCCGATTTAACATCCTTTTACCACCTTTTAATTCCACTTTAATACCAGTCAATTTAGTTCCACATTTTGGTTCTAATCAACCATGTAAGTCAGTTTTCACCATATTAGAGTCACTTTGCACCTTATAAGAGTCACTTTCCACCATATATACAACAATTAACATGTTAACATCATATACATCCAATTTCACATCCTTTTACCACCTATTAATGCCACTTTCATACAAGTTAATTTTGTACAACATTTTGGCTCTAATCAACCATGTAAGTCAATTTTCACCATATTAGAGTCACTTTTCACCCTATAAGAGTCACTTGCCACCATATATTGAAACAATTAACATGTTAACATCATGTACATGCAATTAGACATCCTTTAACCACCACTTGGTACCCCTTTCCTACAAGTCAAATTTGGTCCACATTTTGGCACTAATCAAACATGTAAGTGACTTCTCACCATATTAGAGTTACTTTGCATCTTATAAGAGTCACTTGCCTTCATATATTGGTACAACTAATATGTTAACATCATGTACATGCAATTAGAAATCCTTTTACCACCTCTTAGTGCCACATTCATACAATTCAATTTTGATCCTCATTTCGGTTCTAATTTACAATGTAAGTCACTTTTCACCATATTAGAGTCATTTTGCACCCTATATGAGTCACTTTCCACCATATATTTGTACAATTAACATGTTAACATCATATACATCCCAATTGACATCCTTTAACCACCTCTGAATTCCACTTTCATACAGGTCAATTTTGTTCCACATTTTGGTTCTAATCAACCATGTAAGTCACTTTTCACCATATTAGAGTAACTTTGCACCCTATAAGAGTCACTTTCCACCATATATTGATACAATTAACATGTTAACATCATGTACATACAATTAGACATCCTTTAACCACCACTTGGTACCCCTTTCCTACAAGTCATATTTGGTCCACATTTTGGCACTAATCAAAAATGTAAGTGACTTCTCACCATATTAGAGTTACTTTGCATCTTATAAGAGTCACTTGCCATCATATATTGGTACAACTAATATGTTAACATCATGTACATGCAATTAGAAATCCTTTTACCACCTCTTAGTGCCACATTCATACAAGTCAATTTTGGTCCTCATTTCGGTTCTAATTTACCATGCAAGTCACTTCTCACCATATTAGAGTCAATTTGCACCTTATATGAGTCACTTTCCACCATATATTTGTACAATTAACATGTTAACATCATATACATCCGATTTAACATCCTTTTACCACCTTTTAATTCCACTTTCATACAGGTCAATTTAGTTCCACATTTTGGTTCTTATCAACCATGTAAGTCACTTTTCACCATATTAGAGTCACTTTGCACATTATAAGAGTCACTTTCCATCATATATACAACAATTAACATGTTAACATCATATACATCCAATTTCACATCCTTTTACCACCTATTAATGCCACTTTCATACAAGTTAATTTTGTACCACATTTTGGCTCTAATCAACCATGTAAGTCACTTTTCACCATATTAGAGTTACTGTGCACCCTATAAGAGTCACTTGCCACCATATATTGATACAATTAACATGTTAACATCATGTACATGCAATTAGACATCCTTTAACCACCACTTGGTACCCCTTACAAGTCAAATTTGGTCCACATTTTGGCACTAATCAAACATGTAAGTGACTTCTCACCATATTAGAGTTACTTTGCATCTTATAACAGTCACTTGCCATCATATATTGGTACAAGTAATATGTTAACATCATGTACATGCAATTAGAAATCCTTTTACCACCTCTTAGTGCCACATTCATACAAAGTCAATTTTGGTCCTCATTTCGGTTCTAATTTACCATGTAAGTCACTTTTCACCATATTAGAGTCAATTTGCACCATATATGAGGCATTTCCACCATATATTTGTACAATTAACATGTTAACATCATATACATCCGATTTAACATCCTTTTACCACCTTTTAATTCCACTTTGATACAGGTCAATTTAGTTCGACATTTTAGTTCTAATCAACCATGTAAGTCACGTTTTACCATATTAGAGTCACTATGCACCTTATAAGAGTCACTTTCCACCATATATACAACAATTAACATGTTAACATCATATACATCCAATTTCACATCCTTTTACCACCTATTAATGCCACTTTCATACAAGTTAATTTTGTACAATATTTTGGCTCTAATCAACCATGTAAGTCACTTTTCAGCATATTAGAGTCACTTTTCACCCTATAAGAATCACTTGCCACCATATATTGATACAATTAAAATGTTCACATCATGTACATGCAATTAGACATCCTTTAACCACCACTTGGTACCCCTTTCCTACAAGTCAAATTTGGTCCACATGTTGGCACTAATCAAACATGTAAGTGACTTCTCACCATATTAGAGTTAATTTGCATCTTATAAGAGTCACTTGCCATCATATATTGGTACAACTAATATGTTAACATCATGTACATGCAATTAGAAATCCTTTTACCACCTCTTAGTGCCACATTCATACAAGTCAATTTTGATCCTCAGTTCGGTTCTAATTTACCATATAAGTCACTTTTCACCATATTAGAGTCATTTTGCACCCTATATCAGTCACTTTCCACCATATATTTGAACAATTAACATGTTAACATCATATACATACCAATTGACATCCTTTAACCACCTCTGAATTCCACTTTCATACAGGTCAATTTTGTTCCACATTTTGGTTCTAATCAACCATGTAAGTCACTTTTCACCATATTAGAGTCACTTTGCACCTTATAAGAGTCACTTTCCACCATATATACAACAATTAACATGTTAACATCATATACATCCAATTTCACATCCTTTTACCACATATTAATGCCACTTTCATACAAGTTAATTTTGTATCACATTTTGGCTCTAATCAACCATGTAAGTCACTTTTCACCATATTAGAGTCACTTTGCACCCTATAAGAGTCACTTGCCACCATATATTGATACAATTAACATGTTAACATCATGTACATGCAAATTAGACATCCTTTAACCACCTCTTGGTACCCCTTTCCTTCAAGTCAATTTTGGGCCACATTTTGGCTCTAATCAACATGTAAGTGACTTCTCACCATATTAGAGTTACTTTGCACCTTATAAGAGTCACTTGCCATCATATATTGGTACAATTAATATGTTAACATCATGTACATGCAATTAGAAATCCTTTTACCACCTCTTAGTGCCACATTCATACAAGTCAATTTTGGTCCTCATTCCGGTTCTAATTTACCATGTAAGTCACTTTTCACCATATTAGAGTCATTTTGCACCCTATATAAGTCACTTTTCACCATATTAGAGTCATTTTGCACCCTATATAAGTCACTTTCCACCATATATTTGTACAATTAACATGTTAACATCATATACATCCCAATTGACATCCTTTAACCACCTCTGAATTCCACTTTCATACAGGTCAATTTTGTTCCACATTTTGGTTCTAATCAACCATGTAAGTCACTTTTCACCATATTAGAGTCACTTTGCACCTTATAAGAGTCACTTTCCACCATATATACAACAATTAATATGTTAACATCATATACATCCAATTTCACATCCTTTTACCACCTATTAATGCCACTTTTATACAAGTTAATTTTGTACCACATTTTGGCTCTAATCAACCACGTAAGTCACTTTTCACCATATTAGAGTCACTTTGCACCCTATAAGAGTCACTTGCCACCATATATTGATACAATTAACATGTTAACATCATGTACATGCAATTAGACATCCTTTAACCTCCTCTTGGTACCCCTTTCCTACAAGTCAAATTTGGTCCACATTTTTGGCACTAATCAAACATGTAAGTGACTTCTCACCATATTAGAGTTATTTTGCATCTTATAAGAGTCACTTGCCATCATATATTGGTACAACTAATATGTTAACATCATGTACATGCAATTAGAAATCCTTTTACCACCTCTTAGTGCCACATTCATACAAGTCAATTTTGGTCCTCATTTCGGTTCTAATTTACCATGTAAGTCACTTTTCACCATATTAGAGTCAATTTGCACCATATATGAGGCACTTTTCACCATATATTTGTATAATTAACATGTTAACATATACATCCCAATTGACATCCTTTAACCACCTCTGAATTCCACTTTCATACAGGTCAATTTTGTTCCACATTTTGGTTCTAATCAACCATGTAAGTCACTTTTCACCATATTAGAGTCACTTTGCACCATATATTTGTACAATTAACATGTTAACATCATATACATCCCAATTGACATCCTTTAACCACCTCTGAATTCCACTTTCATACAGGTCAATTTTGTTCCACATTTTGGTTCTAATCAACCATGTAAGTCACTTTTCACCATATTAGAGTCACTTTGCACCCTATAAGAGTCACTTGCCACCATATATTGATAAAATTAATATGTTAACATCATGTACATGCAATTAGACATCCTTTTACCACCTCTTAGTGCCACATTCAAACAAGTCAATTTTGGTCCTCATTTCGGTTCTAATTTACCATGTAAGTCACTTTTCACCATATTAGAGTCATTTTGCATCCTATAAGAGTCACTTTCCACCATATATTTGTACAATTAACATGTTAACATCATATACATCCGATTTAACATCCTTTTACCACCTTTCAATTCCACTTTAATACCAGTCAATTTAGTTCCACATTTTGGTTCTAATCAACCATGTAAGTCAGTTTTCACCATATTAGAGTCACTTTGCACCTTATAAGAGTCACTTTCCACCATATATACAACAATTAACATGTTAACATCATATACATCCAATTTCACATCCTTTTACCACCTATTAATGCCACTTTCATACAAGTTAATTTTGTACAACATTTTGGCTCTAATCAACCATGTAAGTCAATTTTCACCATATTAGAGTCACTTTTCACCCTATAAGAGTCACTTGCCACCATATATTGAAACAATTAACATGTTAACATCATGTACATGCAATTAGACATCCTTTAACCACCACTTGGTACCCCTTTCCTACAAGTCAAATTTGGTCCACATTTTGGCACTAATCAAACATGTAAGTGACTTCTCACCATATTAGAGTTACTTTGCATCTTATAAGAGTCACTTGCCTTCATATATTGGTACAACTAATATGTTAACATCATGTACATGCAATTAGAAATCCTTTTACCACCTCTTAGTGCCACATTCATACAATTCAATTTTGATCCTCATTTCGGTTCTAATTTACAATGTAAGTCACTTTTCACCATATTAGAGTCATTTTGCACCCTATATGAGTCACTTTCCACCATATATTTGTACAATTAACATGTTAACATCATATACATCCCAATTGACATCCTTTAACCACCTCTGAATTCCACTTTCATACAGGTCAATTTTGTTCCACATTTTGGTTCTAATCAACCATGTAAGTCACTTTTCACCATATTAGAGTAACTTTGCACCCTATAAGAGTCACTTTCCACCATATATTGATACAATTAACATGTTAACATCATGTACATACAATTAGACATCCTTTAACCACCACTTGGTACCCCTTTCCTAAGTCATATTTGGTCCACATTTTGGCACTAATCAAAAATGTAAGTGACTTCTCACCATATTAGAGTTACTTTGCATCTTATAAGAGTCACTTGCCATCATATATTGGTACAACTAATATGTTAACATCATGTACATGCAATTAGAAATCCTTTTACCACCTCTTAGTGCCACATTCATACAAGTCAATTTTGGTCCTCATTTCGGTTCTAATTTACCATGTAAGTCACTTTTCACCATATTAGAGTCATTTTGCACCATATATGAGTCACTTTCCACCATATATTTGTACAATTAACATGTTAACATCATATACATCCCAATTGACATCCTTTAACCACCTCTGAATTCCACTTTCATACAGGTCAATTTTGTTCCACATTTTGGTTCTAATCAACAATGTAAGTCACTTTTCACCTTATTAGAGTGACTTTGCACCTTATTAGAGTCACTTTGCACCTTATAAGAGTCACATTCCACCTTATATACAACAATTAACATGTTAACATCATACACATCCAATTTCACATCCTTTTACCACCTATTAATGCCACTTTCATACAAGTTAATTTTGTACCACATTTTGGCTCTAATCAACCATGTAAGTCACTTTTCATCATATTAGAGTCACTTTGCACCCTATAAGAGTCACTTGCCACCATATATTGATACAATTAACATGTTAACATCATGTACATGCAATTAGACATCCTTTAACCACCACTTGGTACCCCTTTCCTACAAGTCAAATTTGGTCCACATTTTGGCACTAATCAAACATGTAAGTGACTTCTCACCATATTAGAGTTACTTTGCATCTTATAAGAGTCACTTGCCATCATATATTGGTACAACTAATATGTTAACATCATGTACATGCAATTATAAATCCTTTTACCACCTCTTAGTGCCACATTCATACAAAGTCAATTTTGGTCCTCATTTCGGTTCTAATTTACCATGTAAGTCACTTTTCACCATATTAGAGTCAATTTGCACCATATATGAGGCACTTTCCACCACATATTTGTACAATTAACATGTTAACATCATATACATCCGATTTAACATCCTTTTACCACCTTTTAATTCCACTTTGATACAGGTCAATTTAGTTCCACATTTTAGTTCTAATCAACCATGTAAGTCACTTTTCATCATATTAGAGTCACTTTGCACCTTATAAGAGTCACTTTCCACCATATATACAACAATTAACATGTTAACATCATATACATCCAATTTCACATCCTTTTACCACCTATTAATGCCACTTTCATACAAGTTAATTTTGTACAACATTTTGGCTCTAATCAACCATGTAAGTCACTTTTCACCATATTAGAGTCACTTTTCACCCTATAAGAATCACTTGCCACCATATATTGATACAATTAAAATGTTCACATCATGTACATGCAATTAGACATCCTTTAACCACCACTTGGTACCCCTTTCCTACAAGTCAAATTTGGTCCACATGTTGGCACTAATCAAACATGTAAGTGACTTCTCACCATATTAGAGTTACTTTGCATCTTATAAGAGTCACTTGCCATCATATATTGGTACAACTAATATGTTAACATCATGTACATGCAATTAGAAATCCTTTTACCACCTCTTAGTGCCACATTCATACAAGTCAATTTTGATCCTCAGTTCAGTTCTAATTTACCATGTAAGTCACTTTTCACCATATTAGAGTCATTTTGCACCCTATATCAGTCACTTTCCACCATATATTTGTACAATTAACATGTTAACATCATATACATCCCAATTGACATCCTTTAACCACCTCTGAATTCCACTTTCATACAGGTCAATTTTGTTCCACATTTTGGTTCTAATCAACCAAGTCACTTTTCACCATATTAGAGTCACTTTGCACCTTATAAGAGTCACTCTCCACCATATATACAACAATTAACATGTTAACATCATATACATCCAATTTCACATCCTTTTACCACCTATTAATGCCACTTTCATACAAGTTAATTTTGTACCACATTTTGGCTCTAATCAACCATGTAAGTCACTTTTCAACATATTAGAGTCACTTTGCACCCTATAAGAGTCACTTGCCACCATATATTGATACAATTAACTTGTTAACATCATGTACATGCAAATTAGACATCCTTTAACCACCTCTTGGTACCCCTTTCCTTCAAGTCAATTTTAAGCCACATTTTGGCTCTAATCAATCATGTAAGTGACTTCTCACCATATTAGAGTTACTTTGCACCTTATAAGAGTCACTTGCCATCATATATTGGTACAATTAATATGTTAACATCATGTACATGCAATTAGAAATCCTTTTACCACCTCTTAGTGCCACATTCATACAAGTCAATTTTGGTCCTCATTCCGGTTCTAATTTACCATGTAAGTCACTTTTCACCATATTAGAGTCATTTTGCACCCTATATGAGTCACTTTCCACCATATATTTGTACAATTAACATGTTAACATCATATACATCCCAATTGACATCCTTTAACCACCTCTGAATTCCACTTTCATACAGGTCAATTTTGTTCCACATTTTGGTTCTAATCAACCATGTAAGTCACTTTTTACCATATTAGAGTCACTTTGCACCCTATAAGAGTCACATCATGTACATGCAATTAGACATCCTTTAACCACCACTTCGTACCCCTTTCCTACCTAAATTTGGTCCACATGTTGGCAGTAATCAAACATGTAAGTGACTTCTCACCATATTAGAGTTACTTTGCATCTTATAAGAGTCACTTGCCATCATATATTGGTACAACTAATATGTTAACATCATGTACATGCAATTAGAAATCCTTTAACCACCTCTTAGTGCCACATTCATACAAGTCAATTTTGATCCTCAGTTCGGTTCTAATTTACCATGTAAGTAACTTTTCACCATATTAGAGTCATTTTGCACCCTATATCAGTCACTTTCCACCATATATTTGTACAATTAACATGTTAACATCATATACATCCCAATTGACATCCTTTAACCACCTCTGAATTCCACTTTCATACAGGTCAATTTTGTTCCACATTTTGGTTCTAATCAACCATGTAAGTCACTTTTCACCATATTAGAGTCACTTTGCACCTTATAAGAGTCACTTTCCACCATATATACAACAATTAACATGTTAACATCATATACATCCAATTTCACATCCTTTTACCACCTATTAATGCCACTTTCATACAAGTTAATTTTGTACCACATTTTGGCTCTAATCAACCATGTAAGTCACTTTTCACCATATTAGAGTTACTTTGCACCCTATAATAGTCACTTGCCACCATATATTGATACAATTAACTTGTTAACATCATGTGCATGCAAATTAGACATCCTTTAACCACCTCTTGGTACCCCTTTCCTTCAAGTCAATTTTGGGCCACATTTTGGCTCTAATCAATCATGTAAGTGACTTCTCACCATATTAGAGTTACTTTGCACCTTATAAGAGTCACTTGCCATTATATATTGGTACAATTAATATGTTAACATCATGTACATGCAATTAGAAATCCTTTTACCACCTCTTAGTGCCACATTCATACAAGTCAATTTTGGTCCTCATTTTGGTTCTAATTTACCATGTAAGTCACTTTTCACCATATTAGAGTCATTTTGCACCCTATATGAGTCACTTTCCACCATATATTTGTACAATTAACATGTTAACATCATATACATCCCAATTGACATCCTTTAACCACCTCTGAATTCCACTTTCATACAGGTCAATTTTGTTCCACATTTTGGTTCTAATCAACTTTGTAAGTCACTTTTCACCATATTAGAGTCACTTTGCACCCTATAAGAGTCACTTGCCACCATATATTGATACAATTAACATGTTAACATCATGTACATGCAATTAGACATCCTTTAACCACCACTTGGTACCCCTTTCCTACAAGTCAAATTTGGTCCACATTTTGGCACTAATCAAACATGTAAGTGACTTCTCACCATATTAGAGTTACTTTGCATCTTATAAGAGACACTTGCCATCATATATTGGTACAACTAATATGTTAACATCATGTACATGCAATTAGAAATCCTTTTACCACCTCTTAGTGCCACATTCATACAAGTCAATTTTGGTCCTCATTTCGGTTCTAATTTACCATGCAAGTCACTTTTCACCATATTAGAGTCATTTTGCACCCTATATGAGTCACTTTCCACCATATATTTGTACAATTAACATGTTAACATCATATACATCCCAATTGACATCCTTTAACCACCTCTGAATTCCACTTTCATACAGGTCAATTTTGTTCCACATTTTGGTTCTAATCAACAATGTAAGTCACTTTTCACCTTATTAGAGTCATTTTGCACCTTATAAGAGTCACTTTCCATCTTATATACAACAATTAACATGTTAACATCATATACATCCAATTTCACATCCTTTTACCACCTATTAATGCCACTTTCATACAAGTTAATTTTGTACCACATTTTGGCTCTAATCAACCATGTAAGTCACTTTTCGTCATATTAGAGTCACTTTGCACCCTATAAGAGTCACTTGCCACCATATATTGATACAATTAACATGTTAACATCATGTACATGCAATTAGACATCCTTTAACCACCTCTTGGTACCCCTTTCCTAAAAGTCAATTTTGGGCCACATTTTGGCTCTAATCAATCATGTAAGTGACTTCTCACCATATTAGAGTTACTTTGCACCTTATAAGAGTCACTTGCCATCATATATTGGTACAATTATTATGTTAACATCATATACATGCAATTAGAAATCCTTTTACCACCTCTTAGTGCCACATTCATACAAGTCAATTTTGGTCCTCATTTCGGTTCTAATTTACCATGTAAGTAACTTTTCACCATATTAGAGTCAATTTGCACCATATATGAGTCACTTTCCACCATATATTTGTACAATTAACATGTTAACATCATATACATCCGATTTAACATCCTTTTACCACCTTTTAATTCCACTTTCATAGAGGTCAATTTAGTTCCACATTTTGGTTCTTATCAACCATGTAAGTCACTTTTCACCATATTAGAGTCACTTTGCACCTTATAAGAGTCACTTTCCATCATATATACAACAATTAACATGTTAACATTATATACATCCAATTTCACATCCTTTTACCACCTATTAATGCCACTTTCATACAAGTTAATTTTGTACCACATTTTGGCTCTAATTAACCATGTAAGTCACTTTTCACCATATTAGAGTCACTTTGCACCCTATAAGAGTCACTTGCCACCATATATTGATACAATTAACATATTAACATCATGTACATGCAATTAGACATCCTTTAACCACCACTTGGTACCCCTTTCCTACAAGTCAAATTTGGTCCACATTTTGGCACTAATCAAACATGTAAGTAACTTCTCACCATATTAGAGTTACTTTGCATCTTATAAGAGTCACTTGCCATCATATATTGGTACAACTAATATGTTAACATCATGTACATGCAATTAGAAATCCTTTTACCACCTCTTAGTGCCACATTCATACAAAGTCAATTTTGGTCCTCATTTCGGTTCTAATTTACCATGTAAGTCACTTTTCACCATATTAGAGTCAATTTGCACCATATATGAGGCATTTCCACCATATATTTGTACAATTAACATGTTAACATCATATACATCCGATTTAACATCCTTTTACCACCTTTTAATTCCACTTTGATAGAGGTCAATTTAGTTCCACATTTTAGTTCTAATCAACCATGTAAGTCACTTTTCACCATATTAGAGTCACTTTGCACCTTATAAGAGTCACTTTCAACCTTATATACAACAATTAACATGTTAACATCATATACATCCAATTTCACATCCTTTTACCACCTATTAATGCCACTTTCATACAAGTTAATTTTGTACCACATTTTGGCTCTAATCAACCATGTAAGTCACTTTTCACCATATTAGAGTCACTTTGCACCCTATAAGAGTCACTTACCACCATATATTGATACAATTAACATGTTAACATCATGTACATGCAAATTAGACATCCTTTAACCACCTCTTGGTACCCCTTTCCTTCAAGTCAATTTTGGGCCACATTTTGGCTCTAATCAATCATGTAAGTGACTTCTCAACATATTAGAGTTACTTTACACCTTATAAGAGTCACTTGCCATCATATATTGGTACAATTAATATGTTAACATCATATACATGCAATTAGAAATCCTTTTACCACCTCTTAGTGCCACATTCATACAAGTCAATTTTGGTCCTCATTCCGGTTCTAATTTACCATGTAAGTCACTTTTCACCATATTAGAGTCATTTTGCACCCTATATGAGTCACTTTCCACCATATATTTGTACAATTAACATGTTAACATCATATACATCCCAATTGACATCCTTTAACCACCTCTGAATTCCACTTTCATACAGGTCAATTTTGTTCCACATTTTGGTTTCAATCAACCATGTAAGTCACTTTTCACCATATTAGAGTCACTTTGCACCCTATAAGAGTCACTTGCCACCATATATTGATACAATTAACATGTTAACATCATGTACATGCAATTAGACATCCTTTAATCACCACTTGGTACCCCTTTCCTACAAGTCAAATTTGGTCCACATTTTGGCACCAATCAAACATGTAAGTGACTTCTCACCATATTAGAGTTACTTTGCATCTTATAAGAGTCACTTGCCATCATATATTGGTACAACTAATATGTTAACATCATGTACATGCAATTAGAAATCCTTTTACCACCTCTTAGTGCCACATTCATACAAGTCAATTTTGGTCCTCATTTCGGTTCTAATTTACCATGCAAGTCATTTTTCACCATATTAGAGTCATTTTGCACCCTATATGAGTCACTTTCCACCATATATTTGTACAATTAACATGTTAACATCATATACATCCCAATTGACATCCTTTAACCACCTCTGAATTCCACTTTCATACAGGTCAATTTTGTTCCACATTTTGGTTCTAATCAACAATGTAAGTCACTTTTCACCTTATTAGAGTCACTTTGCACCTTATAAGAGTCACTTTCCATCTTATATACAACAATTAACATGTTAACATCATATACATCCAATTTCACATCCTTTTACCACCTATTAATGCCACTTTCATACAAGTTAATTTTGTACCACATTTTGGCTCTAATCAACCATGTAAGTCACTTTTCATCATATTAGAGTCACTTTGCACCCTATAAGAGTCACTTGCCACCATATATTGATACAATTAACATGTTAACATCATGTACATGCAATTAGACATCCTTTAACCACCTCTTGGTACCCCTTTCCTAAAAGTCAATTTTGGGCCACATTTTGGCTCTAATCAATCATGTAAGTGACTTCTCACCATATTAGAGTTACTTTGCACCTTATAAGAGTCACTTGCCATCATATATTGGTACAATTATTATGTTAACATCATATACATGCAATTAGAAATCCTTTTACCACCTCTTAGTGCCACATTCATACAAGTCAATTTTGGTCCTCATTTCGGTTCTAATTTACCATGTAAGTCACTTTTCACCATATTAGAGTCAATTTGCACCATATATGAGTCACTTTCCACCATATATTTGTACAATTAACATGTTAACATCATATACATCCGATTTAACATCCTTTTACCACCTTTTAATTCCACTTTCATAGAGGTCAATTTAGTTCCACATTTTGGTTCTTATCAACCATGTAAGTCACTTTTCACCATATTAGAGTCACTTTGCACCTTATAAGAGTCACTTTCCATCATATATACAACAATTAACATGTTAACATTATATACATCCAATTTCACATCCTTTTACCACCTATTAATGCCACTTTCATACAAGTTAATTTTGTACCACATTTTGGCTCTAATTAACCATGTAAGTCACTTTTCACCATATTAGAGTCACTTTGCACCCTATAAGAGTCACTTGCCACCATATATTGATACAATTAACATATTAACATCATGTACATGCAATTAGACATCCTTTAACCACCACTTGGTACCCCTTTCCTACAAGTCAAATTTGGTCCACATTTTGGCACTAATCAAACATGTAAGTAACTTCTCACTATATTAGAGTTACTTTGCATCTTATAAGAGTCACTTGCCATCATATATTGGTACAACTAATATGTTAACATCATGTACATGCAATTAGAAATCCTTTTACCACCTCTTAGTGCCACATTCATACAAAGTCAATTTTGGTCCTCATTTCGGTTCTAATTTACCATGTAAGTCACTTTTCACCATATTAGAGTCAATTTGCACCATATATGAGGCATTTCCACCATATATTTGTACAATTAACATGTTAACATCATATACATCCGATTTAACATCCTTTTACCACCTTTTAATTCCACTTTGATAGAGGTCAATTTAGTTCCACATTTTAGTTCTAATCAACCATGTAAGTCACTTTTCACCATATTAGAGTCACTTTGCACCTTATAAGAGTCACTTTCCACCTTATATACAACAATTAACATGTTAACATCATATACATCCAATTTCACATCCTTTTACCACCTATTAATGCCACTTTCATACAAGTTAATTTTGTACCACATTTTGGCTCTAATCAACCATGTAAGTCACTTTTCACCATATTAGAGTCACTTTGCACCCTATAAGAGTCACTTACCACCATATATTGATACAATTAACATGTTAACATCATGTACATGCAAATTAGACATCCTTTAACCACCTCTTGGTACCCCTTTCCTTCAAGTCAATTTTGGGCCACATTTTGGCTCTAATCAATCATGTAAGTGACTTCTCAACATATTAGAGTTACTTTACACCTTATAAGAGTCACTTGCCATCATATATTGGTACAATTAATATGTTAACATCATATACATGCAATTAGAAATCCTTTTACCACCTCTTAGTGCCACATTCATACAAGTCAATTTTGGTCCTCATTCCGGTTCTAATTTACCATGTAAGTCACTTTTCACCATATTAGAGTCATTTTGCACCCTATATGAGTCACTTTCCACCATATATTTGTACAATTAACATGTTAACATCATATACATCCTAATTGACATCCTTTAACAACCTCTGAATTCCACTTTCATACAGGTCAATTTTGTTCCACATTTTGGTTTCAATCAACCATGTAAGTCACTTTTCACCATATTAGAGTCACTTTGCACCCTATAAGAGTCACTTGCCACCATATATTGATACAATTAACATGTTAACATCATGTACATGCAATTAGACATCCTTTAATCACCACTTGGTACCCCTTTCCTACAAGTCAAATTTGGTCCACATTTTGGCACCAATCAAACATGTAAGTGACTTCTCACCATATTAGAGTTACTTTGCATCTTATAAGAGTCACTTGCCATCATATATTGGTACAACTAATATGTTAACATCATGTACATGCAATTAGAAATCCTTTTACCACCTCTTAGTGCCACATTCATACAAGTCAATTTTGGTCCTCATTTCGGTTCTAATTTACCATGTAAGTCACTTTTCACCATATTAGAGTCATTTTGCACCCTATATGAGTCACTTTCCACCATATATTTGTACAATTAACATGTTAACATCATATACATCCCAATTGACATCCTTTAACCACCTCTGAATTCCACTTTCATACAGGTCAATTTTGTTCCACATTTTGGTTCTAATCAACAATGTAAGTCACTTTTCACCATATTAGAGTCACTTTGCACCTTATAAGAGTCACTTTCCACCTTATATACAACAATTAACATGTTAACATCATATACATCCAATTTCACATCCTTTTACCACCTATTAATGCCACTTTCATACAAGTTAATTTTGTACCACATTTTGGCTCTAATCAACCATGTAAGTCACTTTTCACCATATTAGAGTCACTTTGCACCCTATAAGAGTCACTTACCACCATATATTGATACAATTAACATGTTAACATCATGTACATGCAAATTAGACATCCTTTAACCACCTCTTGGTACCCCTTTCCTTCAAGTCAATTTTGGGCCACATTTTGGCTCTAATCAATCATGTAAGTGACTTCTCAACATATTAGAGTTACTTTACACCTTATAAGAGTCACTTGCCATCATATATTGGTACAATTAATATGTTAACATCATATACATGCAATTAGAAATCCTTTTACCACCTCTTAGTGCCACATTCATACAAGTCAATTTTGGTCCTCATTCCGGTTCTAATTTACCATGTAAGTCACTTTTCACCATATTAGAGTCATTTTGCACCCTATATGAGTCACTTTCCACCATATATTTGTACAATTAACATGTTAACATCATATACATCCCAATTGACATCCTTTAACCACCTCTGAATTCCACTTTCATACAGGTCAATTTTGTTCCACATTTTGGTTTCAATCAACCATGTAAGTCACTTTTCACCATATTAGAGTCACTTTGCACCCTATAAGAGTCACTTGCCACCATATATTGATACAATTAACATGTTAACATCATGTACATGCAATTAGACATCCTTTAATCACCACTTGGTACCCCTTTCCTACAAGTCAAATTTGGTCCACATTTTGGCACCAATCAAACATGTAAGTGACTTCTCACCATATTAGAGTTACTTTGCATCTTATAAGAGTCACTTGCCATCATATATTGGTACAACTAATATGTTAACATCATGTACATGCAATTAGAAATCCTTTTACCACCTCTTAGTGCCACATTCATACAAGTCAATTTTGGTCCTCATTTCGGTTCTAATTTACCATGCAAGTCATTTTTCACCATATTAGAGTCATTTTGCACCCTATATGAGTCACTTTCCACCATATATTTGTACAATTAACATGTTAACATCATATACATCCCAATTGACATCCTTTAACCACCTCTGAATTCCACTTTCATACAGGTCAATTTTGTTCCACATTTTGGTTCTAATCAACTATGTAAGTCACTTTTCACCTTATTAGAGTCACTTTGCACCTTATAAGAGTCACTTTCCATCTTATATACAACAATTAACATGTTAACATCATATACATCCAATTTCACATCCTTTTACCACCTATTAATGCCACTTTCATACAAGTTAATTTTGTACCACATTTTGGCTCTAATCAACCATGTAAGTCACTTTTCATCATATTAGAGTCACTTTGCACCCTATAAGAGTCACTTGCCACCATATATTGATACAATTAACATGTTAACATCATGTACATGCAATTAGACATCCTTTAACCACCTCTTGGTACCCCTTTCCTAAAAGTCAATTTTGGGCCACATTTTGGCTCTAATCAATCATGTAAGTGACTTCTCACCATATTAGAGTTACTTTGCACCTTATAAGAGTCACTTGCCATCATATATTGGTACAATTATTATGTTAACATCATATACATGCAATTAGAAATCCTTTTACCACCTCTTAGTGCCACATTCATACAAGTCAATTTTGGTCCTCATTTCGGTTCTAATTTACCATGTAAGTCACTTTTCACCATATTAGAGTCAATTTGCACCATATATGAGTCACTTTCCACCATATATTTGTACAATTAACATGTTAACATCATATACATCCGATTTAACATCCTTTTACCACCTTTTAATTCCACTTTCATAGAGGTCAATTTAGTTCCACATTTTGGTTCTTATCAACCATGTAAGTCACTTTTCACCATATTAGAGTCACTTTGCACCTTATAAGAGTCACTTTCCATCATATATACAACAATTAACATGTTAACATTATATACATCCAATTTCACATCCTTTTACCACCTATTAATGCCACTTTCATACAAGTTAATTTTGTACCACATTTTGGCTCTAATTAACCATGTAAGTCACTTTTCACCATATTAGAGTCACTTTGCACCCTATAAGAGTCACTTGCCACCATATATTGATACAATTAACATATTAACATCATGTACATGCAATTAGACATCCTTTAACCACCACTTGGTACCCCTTTCCTACAAGTCAAATTTGGTCCACATTTTGGCTCTAATCAAACATGTAAGTAACTTCTCACCATATTAGAGTTACTTTGCATCTTATAAGAGTCACTTGCCATCATATATTGGTACAACTAATATGTTAACATCATGTACATGCAATTAGAAATCCTTTTACCACCTCTTAGTGCCACATTCATACAAAGTCAATTTTGGTCCTCATTTCGGTTCTAATTTACCATGTAAGTCACTTTTCACCATATTAGAGTCAATTTGCACCATATATGAGGCATTTCCACCATATATTTGTACAATTAACATGTTAACATCATATACATCCGATTTAACATCCTTTTACCACCTTTTAATTCCACTTTGATAGAGGTCAATTTAGTTCCACATTTTAGTTCTAATCAACCATGTAAGTCACTTTTCACCATATTAGAGTCACTTTGCACCTTATAAGAGTCACTTTCCACCTTATATACAACAATTAACATGTTAACATCATATACATCCAATTTCACATCCTTTTACCACCTATTAATGCCACTTTCATACAAGTTAATTTTGTACCACATTTTGGCTCTAATCAACCATGTAAGTCACTTTTCACCATATTAGAGTCACTTTGCACCCTATAAGAGTCACTTACCACCATATATTGATACAATTAACATGTTAACATCATGTACATGCAAATTAGACATCCTTTAACCACCTCTTGGTACCCCTTTCCTTCAAGTCAATTTTGGGCCACATTTTGGCTCTAATCAATCATGTAAGTGACTTCTCAACATATTAGAGTTACTTTACACCTTATAAGAGTCACTTGCCATCATATATTGGTACAATTAATATGTTAACATCATATACATGCAATTAGAAATCCTTTTACCACCTCTTAGTGCCACATTCATACAAGTCAATTTTGGTCCTCATTCCGGTTCTAATTTACCATGTAAGTCACTTTTCACCATATTAGAGTCATTTTGCACCCTATATGAGTCACTTTCCACCATATATTTGTACAATTAACATGTTAACATCATATACATCCTAATTGACATCCTTTAACAACCTCTGAATTCCACTTTCATACAGGTCAATTTTGTTCCACATTTTGGTTTCAATCAACCATGTAAGTCACTTTTCACCATATTAGAGTCACTTTGCACCCTATAAGAGTCACTTGCCACCATATATTGATACAATTAACATGTTAACATCATGTACATGCAATTAGACATCCTTTAATCACCACTTGGTACCCCTTTCCTACAAGTCAAATTTGGTCCACATTTTGGCACCAATCAAACATGTAAGTGACTTCTCACCATATTAGAGTTACTTTGCATCTTATAAGAGTCACTTGCCATCATATATTGGTACAACTAATATGTTAACATCATGTACATGCAATTAGAAATCCTTTTACCACCTCTTAGTGCCACATTCATACAAGTCAATTTTGGTCCTCATTTCGGTTCTAATTTACCATGTAAGTCACTTTTCACCATATTAGAGTCATTTTGCACCCTATATGAGTCACTTTCCACCATATATTTGTACAATTAACATGTTAACATCATATACATCCCAATTGACATCCTTTAACCACCTCTGAATTCCACTTTCATACAGGTCAATTTTGTTCCACATTTTGGTTCTAATCAACAATGTAAGTCACTTTTCACCATATTAGAGTCACTTTGCACCTTATAAGAGTCACTTTCCACCTTATATACAACAATTAACATGTTAACATCATATACATCCAATTTCACATCCTTTTACCACCTATTAATGCCACTTTCATACAAGTTAATTTTGTACCACATTTTGGCTCTAATCAACCATGTAAGTCACTTTTCACCATATTAGAGTCACTTTGCACCCTATAAGAGTCACTTGCCACCATATATTGATACAATTAACATGTTAACATCATGTAAATGCAATTAGACATCCTTTAACCACCACTTGGTACCCCTTTCCTACAAGTCAAATTTGGTCCACATTTTGGCACTAATCAAACATGTAAGTGACTTCTCACCATATTAGAGTTACTTTGCATCTTATAAGAGTCACTTGCCATCATATATAGGTACAACTAATATGTTAACATCATGTACATGCAATTAGAAATCCTTTTACCACCTCTTAGTGCCACATTCATACAAAGTCAATTTTGGTCCTCATTTCGGTTCTAATTTACCATGTAAGTCACTTTTCACCATATTAGAGTCAATTTGCACCATATATGAGGCATTTCCACCATATATTTGTACAATTAACATATTAACATCATATACATCCGATTTAACATCCTTTTACCACCTTTAATTCCACTTTGATACAGGTCAATTTAGTTCCACATTTTAGTTCTAATCAACCATGTAAGTCACTTTTCACCATATTAGAGTCACTTTTCACCTTATAAGAGTCACTTTCCACCATATATACAACAATTAACATGTTAACATCATATACATCCAATTTCACATCCTTTTACCACCTATTAATGCCACTTTCATACAAGTTAATTTTGTACAACATTTTGGCTCTAACCAACCATGTAAGTCACTTTTCACCATATTAGAGTCACTTTTCACCCTATAAGAATCAATTGCCACCATATATTGATACAATTAAAATGTTCACATCATGTACATGCAATTAGACATCCTTTAACCACCACTTGGTACCCCTTTTCTACAAGTCAAATTTGGTCCACATGTTGGCACTAATCAAACATGTAAGTGACTTCTCACCATATTAGAGTTACTTTGCACCTTATAAGAGTCACTTGCCATCATATATTGGTATAATTAATATGTTAACATCATATACATGCAATTAGAAATCCTTTTACCACCTCTTAGTGCCACATTCATACAAGTCAATTTTGATCCTCAGTTTGGTTCTAATTTACCATGTAAGTCACTTTTCACCATATTAGAGTCATTTTGCACCCTATATCAGTCACTTTCCACCATATATTTGTACAATTAACATGTTAACATCATATACATCCCAATTGACATCCTTTAACCACCTCTGAATTCCACTTTCATACAGGTCAATTTTGTTCCACATTTTGGTTCTAATCAACCATATAAGTCACTTTTCACCATATTAGAGTCACTTTGCACCTTATAAGAGTCACTGTCCACCATATATACAACAATTAACATGTTAACATCATATACATCCAATTTCACATCCTTTTACCACCTATTAATGCCACTTTCATACAAGTTAATTTTGTACCACATTTTGGCTCTAATCAACCATGTAAGTCACTTTTCACCATATTAGAGTCACTTTGCACCCTATAAGAGTCACTTGCCACCATATATTGATACAATTAACAATGTTAACATCATGTACATGCAATTAGACATCCTTTAACCACCTCTTGGTACCCCTTTCCTTCAAGTCAATTTTGGGCCACATTTTGGCTCTAATCAATCATGTAAGTGACTTCTCACCATATTAGAGTTACTTTGCACCTTATAAGAGTCACTTGCCATCATATATTGGTACAATTAATATGTTAACATCATGTACATGCAATTAGAAATCCTTTTACCACCTCTTAGTGCCACATTCATACAAGTCAATTTTGGTCCTCATTTCGGTTCTAATTTACCATGTAAGTCACTTTTCACCATATTAGAGTCATTTTGCACCCTATATGAGTCACTTTCCACCATATATTTGTACAATTAACATGTTAACATCATATACATCCCAATTGACATCCTTTAACCACCTCTGAATTCCACTTTCATACAGGTCAATTTTGTTCCACATTTTGGTTCTAATCAACCATGTAAGTCACTTTTCACCATATTAGAGTCACTTTGCACCTTATAAGAGTCACTTTCCACCATATATACAACAATTAATATGTTAACATCATATACATCCAATTTCACATCCTTTTACCACCTATTAATGCCACTTTCATACAAGTTAATTTTGTACCACATTTTGGCTCTAATCAACCACGTAAGTCACTTTTCACCATATTAGAGTCACTTTGCACCCTATAAGAGTCACTTGCCACCATATATTGATACAATTAACATGTTAACATCATGTACATGCAATTAGACATCCTTTAACCTCCTCTTGGTACCCCTTTCCTACAAGTCAAATTTGGTCCACATTTTGGCACTAATCAAACATGTAAGTGACTTCCCACCATATTAGAGTTACTTTGCATCTTATAAGAGTCACTTGCCATCATATATTGGTACAACTAATATGTTAACATCATGTACATGCAATTAGAAATCCTTTTACCACCTCTTAGTGCCACATTCATACAAGTCAATTTTGGTCCTCATTTCGGTTCTAATTTACCATGTAAGTCACTTTTCACCATATTAGAGTCATTTTGCACCCTATATGAGTCACTTTCCACCATATATTTGTACAATTAACATGTTAACATCATATACATCCGATTTAACATCCTTTTACCACCTTTTAATTCCACTTTCATAGAGGTCAATTTAGTTCCACATTTTGGTTCTAATCAACCATGTAAGTCACTTTTCACCATATTAGAGTCACTTTGCACCTTATAAGAGTCACTTTCCATCATATATACAACAATTAACATGTTAACATCATATACATCCAATTTCACATCCTTTTACCACCTATTAATGCCACTTTCATACAAGTTAATTTTGTACCACATTTTGGCTCTAATTAACCATGTAAGTCACTTTTCACCATATTAGAGTCACTTTGCACCCTATAAGAGTCACTTGCCACCATATATTGATACAATTAACATATTAACATCATGTACATGCAATTAGACATCCTTTAACCACCACTTGGTACCCCTTTCCTACAAGTCAAATTTGGTCCACATTTTGGCACTAATCAAACATGTAAGTAACTTCTCACCATATTAGAGTTACTTTGCATCTTATAAGAGTCACTTGCCATCATATATTGGTACAACTAATATGTTAACATCATGTACATGCAATTAGAAATCCTTTTACCACCTCTTAGTGCCACATTCATACAAAGTCAATTTTGGTCCTCATTTCGGTTCTAATTTACCATGTAAGTCACTTTTCACCATATTAGAGTCATTTTGCACCCTATATGAGTCACTTTCCACCATATATTTGTACAATTAACATGTTAACATCATATACATCCGATTTAACATCCTTTTACCACCTTTTAATTCCACTTTGATAGAGGTCAATTTAGTTCCACATTTTAGTTCTAATCAACCATGTAAGTCACTTTTCACCATATTAGAGTCACTTTGCACCTTATAAGAGTCACTTTCCACCTTATATACAACAATTAACATGTTAACATCATATACATCCAATTTCACATCCTTTTACCACCTATTAATGCCACTTTCATACAAGTTAATTTTGTACCACATTTTGGCTCTAATCAACCATGTAAGTCACTTTTCACCATATTAGAGTCACTTTGCACCCTATAAGAGTCACTTACCACCATATATTGATACAATTAACATGTTAACATCATGTACATGCAAATTAGACATCCTTTAACCACCTCTTGGTACCCCTTTCCTTCAAGTCAATTTTGGGCCACATTTTGGCTCTAATCAATCATGTAAGTGACTTCTCAACATATTAGAGTTACTTTACACCTTATAAGAGTCACTTGCCATCATATATTGGTACAATTAATATGTTAACATCATATACATGCAATTAGAAATCCTTTTACCACCTCTTAGTGCCACATTCATACAAGTCAATTTTGGTCCTCATTCCGGTTCTAATTTACCATGTAAGTCACTTTTCACCATATTAGAGTCATTTTGCACCCTATATGAGTCACTTTCCACCATATATTTGTACAATTAACATGTTAACATCATATACATCCCAATTGACATCCTTTAACCACCTCTGAATTCCACTTTCATACAGGTCAATTTTGTTCCACATTTTGGTTTCAATCAACCATGTAAGTCACTTTTCACCATATTAGAGTCACTTTGCACCCTATAAGAGTCACTTGCCACCATATATTGATACAATTAACATGTTAACATCATGTACATGCAATTAGACATCCTTTAATCACCACTTGGTACCCCTTTCCTACAAGTCAAATTTGGTCCACATTTTGGCACCAATCAAACATGTAAGTGACTTCTCACCATATTAGAGTTACTTTGCATCTTATAAGAGTCACTTGCCATCATATATTGGTACAACTAATATGTTAACATCATGTACATGCAATTAGAAATCCTTTTACCACCTCTTAGTGCCACATTCATACAAGTCAATTTTGGTCCTCATTTCGGTTCTAATTTACCATGCAAGTCATTTTTCACCATATTAGAGTCATTTTGCACCCTATATGAGTCACTTTCCACCATATATTTGTACAATTAACATGTTAACATCATATACATCCCAATTGACATCCTTTAACCACCTCTGAATTCCACTTTCATACAGGTCAATTTTGTTCCACATTTTGGTTCTAATCAACAATGTAAGTCACTTTTCACCTTATTAGAGTCACTTTGCACCTTATAAGAGTCACTTTCCATCTTATATACAACAATTAACATGTTAACATCATATACATGTTTCACATCCTTTTACCACCTATTAATGCCACTTTCATACAAGTTAATTTTGTACCACATTTTGGCTCTAATCAACCATGTAAGTCACTTTTCATCATATTAGAGTCACTTTGCACCCTATAAGAGTCACTTGCCACCATATATTGATACAATTAACATGTTAACATCATGTACATGCAATTAGACATCCTTTAACCACCTCTTGGTACCCCTTTCCTAAAAGTCAATTTTGGGCCACATTTTGGCTCTAATCAATCATGTAAGTGACTTCTCACCATATTAGAGTTACTTTGCACCTTATAAGAGTCACTTGCCATCATATATTGGTACAATTAACATGTTAACATCATGTACATCAATTGGAAATCCCTTTACCACCTCTTAGGGCCACATTCATACAAGTCAATTTTGGTCCATATTTTGGTTCTAATTAACCATGTAAGTAACTTTTCACCATATTAGAGTCAATTTGCACCATATATGAGTCACTTTCCACCATATATTTGTACAATTAACATGTTAACATCATATACATCCGATTTAACATCCTTTTACCACCTTTTAATTCCACTTTCATAGAGGTCAATTTAGTTCCACATTTTGGTTCTTATCAACCATGTAAGTCACTTTTCACCATATTAGAGTCACTTTGCACCTTATAAGAGTCACTTTCCATCATATATACAACAATTAACATGTTAACATTATATACATCCAATTTCACATCCTTTTACCACCTATTAATGCCACTTTCATACAAGTTAATTTTGTACCACATTTTGGCTCTAATTAACCATGTAAGTCACTTTTCACCATATTAGAGTCACTTTGCACCCTATAAGAGTCACTTGCCACCATATATTGATACAATTAACATATTAACATCATGTACATGCAATTAGACATCCTTTAACCACCACTTGGTACCCCTTTCCTACAAGTCAAATTTGGTCCACATTTTGGCACTAATCAAACATGTAAGTAACTTCTCACCATATTAGAGTTACTTTGCATCTTATAAGAGTCACTTGCCATCATATATTGGTACAACTAATATGTTAACATCATGTACATGCAATTAGAAATCCTTTTACCACCTCTTAGTGCCACATTCATACAAAGTCAATTTTGGTCCTCATTTCGGTTCTAATTTACCATGTAAGTCACTTTTCACCATATTAGAGTCAATTTGCACCATATATGAGGCATTTCCACCATATATTTGTACAATTAACATGTTAACATCATATACATCCGATTTAACATCCTTTTACCACCTTTTAATTCCACTTTGATAGAGGTCAATTTAGTTCCACATTTTAGTTCTAATCAACCATGTAAGTCACTTTTCACCATATTAGAGTCACTTTGCACCTTATAAGAGTCACTTTCCACCTTATATACAACAATTAACATGTTAACATCATATACATCCAATTTCACATCCTTTTACCACCTATTAATGCCACTTTCATACAAGTTAATTTTGTACCACATTTTGGCTCTAATCAACCATGTAAGTCACTTTTCACCATATTAGAGTCACTTTGCACCCTATAAGAGTCACTTACCACCATATATTGATACAATTAACATGTTAACATCATGTACATGCAAATTAGACATCCTTTAACCACCTCTTGGTACCCCTTTCCTTCAAGTCAATTTTGGGCCACATTTTGGCTCTAATCAATCATGTAAGTGACTTCTCAACATATTAGAGTTACTTTACACCTTATAAGAGTCACTTGCCATCATATATTGGTACAATTAATATGTTAACATCATATACATGCAATTAGAAATCCTTTTACCACCTCTTAGTGCCACATTCATACAAGTCAATTTTGGTCCTCATTCCGGTTCTAATTTACCATGTAAGTCACTTTTCACCATATTAGAGTCATTTTGCACCCTATATGAGTCACTTTCCACCATATATTTGTACAATTAACATGTTAACATCATATACATCCCAATTGACATCCTTTAACCACCTCTGAATTCCACTTTCATACAGGTCAATTTTGTTCCACATTTTGGTTTCAATCAACCATGTAAGTCACTTTTCACCATATTAGAGTCACTTTGCACCCTATAAGAGTCACTTGCCACCATATATTGATACAATTAACATGTTAACATCATGTACATGCAATTAGACATCCTTTAATCACCACTTGGTACCCCTTTCCTACAAGTCAAATTTGGTCCACATTTTGGCACCAATCAAACATGTAAGTGACTTCTCACCATATTAGAGTTACTTTGCATCTTATAAGAGTCACTTGCCATCATATATTGGTACAACTAATATGTTAACATCATGTACATGCAATTAGAAATCCTTTTACCACCTCTTAGTGCCACATTCATACAAGTCAATTTTGGTCCTCATTTCGGTTCTAATTTACCATGTAAGTCACTTTTCACCATATTAGAGTCATTTTGCACCCTATATGAGTCACTTTCCACCATATATTTGTACAATTAACATGTTAACATCATATACATCCCAATTGACATCCTTTAACCACCTCTGAATTCCACTTTCATACAGGTCAATTTTGTTCCACATTTTGGTTCTAATCAACAATGTAAGTCACTTTTCACCATTATTAGAGTCACTTTGCACCTTATAAGAGTCACTTTCCACTTTATATACAACAATTAACATGTTAACATCATATACATCCAATTTCACATCCTTTTACCACCTATTAATGCCACTTTCATACAAGTTAATTTTGTACCACATTTTGGCTCTAATCAACCATGTAAGTCACTTTTCATCATATTAGAGTCACTTTGCACCCTATAAGAGTCACTTGCCACCATATATTGATACAATTAACATGTTAACATCATGTACATGCAATTAGACATCCTTTAACCACCTCTTGGTACCCCTTTCCTACAAGTCAATTTTGGGCCACATTTTGGCTCTAATCAATCATGTAAGTGACTTCTCACCATATTAGAGTTACTTTGCACCTTATAAGAGTCACTTGCCATCATATATTGGTACAATTAATATGTTAACATCATGTACATGCAATTAGAAATCCTTTTACCACCTCTTAGTGCCACATTCATACAAGTCAATTTTGGTCCATCATTTTCGGTTCTAATTACCATGTAAGTCACTTTTCACCATATTAGAGTCAATTTGCACCATATATGAGTCACTTTCCACCATATATTTGTACAATTAACATGTTAACATCATATACATCCGATTTAACATCCTTTTACCACCTTTTAATTCCACTTTCATAGAGGTCAATTTAGTTCCACATTTTGGTTCTTATCAACCATGTAAGTCACTTTTCACCATATTAGAGTCACTTTGCACCTTATAAGAGTCACTTTCCATCATATATACAACAATTAACATGTTAACATCATATACATCCAATTTCACATCCTTTTACCACCTATTAATGCCACTTTCATACAAGTTAATTTTGTACCACATTTTGGCTCTAATTAACCATGTAAGTCACTTTTCACCATATTAGAGTCACTTTGCACCCTATAAGAGTCACTTGCCACCATATATTGATACAATTAACATGTTAACATCATGTACATGCAATTAGACATCCTTTAACCACCACTTGGTACCCCTTTCCTACAAGTCAAATTTGGTCCACATTTTGGCACTAATCAAACATGTAAGTGACTTCTCACCATATTAGAGTTACTTTGCATCTTATAAGAGTCACTTGCCATCATATATTGGTACAACTAATATGTTAACATCATGTACATGCAATTAGAAATCCTTTTACCACCTCTTAGTGCCACATTCATACAAAGTCAATTTTGGTCCTCATTTCGGTTCTAATTTACCATGTAAGTCACTTTTCACCATATTAGAGTCAATTTTGCACCATATATGAGGCACTTTCCACCATATATTTGTACAATTAACATGTTAACATCATATACATCCGATTTAACATCCTTTTACCACCTTTTAATTCCACTTTGATACAGGTCAATTTAGTTCCACATTTTAGGTTCTAATCAACCATGTAAGTCACTTTTCACCATATTAGAGTCACTTTGCACCTTATAAGAGTCACTTTCCACCTTATATACAACAATTAACATGTTAACATCATATACATCCAATTTCACATCCTTTTACCACCTATTAATGCCACTTTCATACAAGTTAATTTTGTACCACATTTTGGCTCTAATCAACCATGTAAGTCACTTTTCACCATATTAGAGTCACTTTGCACCCTATAAGAGTCACTTACCACCATATATTGATACAATTAACATGTTAAAATCATGTACATGCAAATTAGACATCCTTAACCACCTCTTGGTACCCCTTTCCTTACAAGTCAATTTTGGGCCACATTTTGGCTCTAATCAATCATGTAAGTGACTTCTCACCATATTAGAGTTACTTTACACCTTATAAGAGTCACTTGCCATCATATATTGGTACAATTAATATGTTAACATCATATACATGCAATTAGAAATCCTTTTACCACCTCTTAGTGCCACATTCATACAAGTCAATTTTGGTCCTCATTCCGGTTCTAATTTACCATGTAAGTCACTTTTCACCATATTAGAGTCATTTTGCACCCTATATGAGTCACTTTCCACCATATATTTGTACAATTAACATGTTAACATCATATACATCCTAATTGACATCCTTTAACAACCTCTGAATTCCACTTTCATACAGGTCAATTTTGTTCCACATTTTGGTTTCAATCAACCATGTAAGTCACTTTTCACCATATTAGAGTCACTTTGCACCCTATAAGAGTCACTTGCCACCATATATTGATACAATTAACATGTTAACATCATGTACATGCAATTAGACATCCTTTAATCACCACTTGGTACCCCTTTCCTACAAGTCAAATTTGGTCCACATTTTGGCACCAATCAAACATGTAAGTGACTTCTCACCATATTAGAGTTACTTTGCATCTTATAAGAGTCACTTGCCATCATATATTGGTACAACTAATATGTTAACATCATGTACATGCAATTAGAAATCCTTTTACCACCTCTTAGTGCCACATTCATACAAGTCAATTTTGGTCCTCATTTCGGTTCTAATTTACCATGTAAGTCACTTTTCACCATATTAGAGTCATTTTGCACCCTATATGAGTCACTTTCCACCATATATTTGTACAATTAACATGTTAACATCATATACATCCCAATTGACATCCTTTAACCACCTCTGAATTCCACTTTCATACAGGTCAATTTTGTTCCACATTTTGGTTCTAATCAACAATGTAAGTCACTTTTCACCTTATTAGAGTCACTTTGCACCTTATAAGAGTCACTTTCCACCTTATATACAACAATTAACATGTTAACATCATATACATCCAATTTCACATCCTTTTACCACCTATTAATGCCACTTTCATACAAGTTAATTTTGTACCACATTTTGGCTCTAATCAACCATGTAAGTCACTTTTCATCATATTAGAGTCACTTTGCACCCTATAAGAGTCACTTGCCACCATATATTGATACAATTAACATGTTAACATCATGTACATGCAATTAGACATCCTTTAACCACCTCTTGGTACCCCTTTCCTAAAAGTCAATTTTGGGCCACATTTTGGCTCTAATCAATCATGTAAGTGACTTCTCACCATATTAGAGTTACTTTGCACCTTATAAGAGTCACTTGCCATCATATATTGGTACAATTAATATGTTAACATCATATACATGCAATTAGAAATCCTTTTACCACCTCTTAGTGCCACATTCATACAAGTCAATTTTGGTCCTCATTTCGGTTCTAATTTACCATGTAAGTCACTTTTCACCATATTAGAGTCAATTTGCACCATATATGAGTCACTTTCCACCATATATTTGTACAATTAACATGTTAACATCATATACATCCGATTTAACATCCTTTTACCACCTTTTAATTCCACTTTCATACAGGTCAATTTAGTTCCACATTTTGGTTCTTATCAACCATGTAAGTCACTTTTCACCATATTAGAGTCACTTTGCACCTTATAAGAGTCACTTTCCATCATATATACAACAATTAACATGTTAACATCATATACATCCAATTTCACATCCTTTTACCACCTATTAATGCCACTTTCATACAAGTTAATTTTGTACCACATTTTGGCTCTAATCAACCATGTAAGTCACTTTTCACCATATTAGAGTCACTTTGCACCCTATAAGAGTCACTTGCCACCATATATTGATACAATTAACATGTTAACATCATGTAAATGCAATTAGACATCCTTTAACCACCACTTGGTACCCCTTTCCTACAAGTCAAATTTGGTCCACATTTTGGCACTAATCAAACATGTAAGTGACTTCTCACCATATTAGAGTTACTTTGCATCTTATAAGAGTCACTTGCCATCATATATAGGTACAACTAATATGTTAACATCATGTACATGCAATTAGAAATCCTTTTACCACCTCTTAGTGCCACATTCATACAAAGTCAATTTTGGTCCTCATTTCGGTTCTAATTTACCATGTAAGTCACTTTTCACCATATTAGAGTCAATTTGCACCATATATGAGGCATTTCCACCATATATTTGTACAATTAACATATTAACATCATATACATCCGATTTAACATCCTTTTACCACCTTTTAATTCCACTTTGATACAGGTCAATTTAGTTCCACATTTTAGTTCTAATCAACCATGTAAGTCACTTTTCACCATATTAGAGTCACTTTTCACCTTATAAGAGTCACTTTCCACCATATATACAACAATTAACATGTTAACATCATATACATCCAATTTCACATCCTTTTACCACCTATTAATGCCACTTTCATACAAGTTAATTTTGTACAACATTTTGGCTCTAACCAACCATGTAAGTCACTTTTCACCATATTAGAGTCACTTTTCACCCTATAAGAATCACTTGCCACCATATATTGATACAATTAAAATGTTCACATCATGTACATGCAATTAGACATCCTTTAACCACCACTTGGTACCCCTTTCCTACAAGTCAAATTTGGTCCACATTTTGGCACTAATCAAACATGTAAGTGACTTCTCACCATATTAGAGTTACTTTGCACCTTATAAGAGTCACTTGCCATCATATATTGGTACAATTAATATGTTAACATCATATACATGCAATTAGAAATCCTTTTACCACCTCTTAGTGCCACATTCATACAAGTCAATTTTGGTCCTCATTTCGGTTCTAATTTACTATGTAAGTCACTTTTCACCATATTAGAGTCATTTTGCACCCTATATGCAGTCACTTTCCACCATATATTTGTACAATTAACATGTTAACATCATATACATCCCAATTGACATCCTTTAACCACCTCTGAATTCCACTTTCATACAGGTCAATTTTGTTCCACATTTTGGTTCTAATCAACCATGTAAGTCACTTTTCACCATATTAGAGTCACTTTGCACCTTATAAGAGTCACTTTCCACCATATATACAACAATTAACATGTTAACATCATATACATCCAATTTCACATCCTTTTACCACCTATTAATGCCACTTTCATACAAGTTAATTTTGTACCACATTTTGGCTCTAATCAACCATGTAAGTCACTTTTCACCATATTAGAGTCACTTTGCACCCTATAAGAGTCACTTGCCACCATATATTGATACAATTAACATGTTAACATCATGTACATGCAATTAGACATCCTTTAACCACCTCTTGGTACCCCTTTCCTTACAAGTCAATTTTGGGCCACATTTTGGCTCTAATCAATCATGTAAGTGACTTCTCACCATATTAGAGTTACTTTGCACCTTATAAGAGTCACTTGCCATCATATATTGGTACAATTAATATGTTAACATCATGTACATGCAATTAGAAATCCTTTTACCACCTCTTAGTGCCACATTCATACAAGTCAATTTTGGTCCTCATTTCGGTTCTAATTTACCATGTAAGTCACTTTTCACCATATTAGAGTCATTTTGCACCCTATATGAGTCACTTTCCACCATATATTTGTACAATTAACATGTTAACATCATATACATCCCAATTGACATCCTTTAACCACCTCTGAATTCCACTTTCATACAGGTCAATTTTGTTCCACATTTTGGTTCTAATCAACCATGTAAGTCACTTTTCACCATATTAGAGTCACTTTGCACCTTATAAGAGTCACTTTCCACCATATATACAACAATTAATATGTTAACATCATATACATCCAATTTCACATCCTTTTACCACCTATTAATGCCACTTTCATACAAGTTAATTTTGTACCACATTTTGGCTCTAATCAACCACGTAAGTCACTTTTCACCATATTAGAGTCACTTTGCACCCTATAAGAGTCACTTGCCACCATATATTGATACAATTAACATGTTAACATCATGTACATGCAATTAGACATCCTTTAACCACCACTTGGTACCCCTTTCCTACAAGTCAAATTTGGTCCACATTTTGGCACTAATCAAACATGTAAGTGACTTCTCACCATATTAGAGTTACTTTGCATCTTATAAGAGTCACTTGCCATCATATATTGGTACAACTAATATGTTAACATCATGTACATGCAATTAGAAATCCTTTTACCACCTCTTAGTGCCACATTCATACAAGTCAATTTTGGTCCTCATTTCGGTTCTAATTTACCATGTAAGTCACTTTTCACCATATTAGAGTCATTTTGCACCCTATATGAGTCACTTTCCACCATATATTTGTACAATTAACATGTTAACATCATATACATCCGATTTAACATCCTTTTACCACCTTTTAATTCCACTTTCATACAGGTCAATTTAGTTCCACATTTTGGTTTTAATCAACCATGTAAGTCACTTTTCACCATATTAGAGTCACTTTGCACCTTATAAGAGTCACTTTCCACCATATATACAACAATTAACATGTTAACATCATATACATCCAATTTCACATCCTTTTACCACCTATTAATGCCACTTTCATACAAGTTAATTTTGTACCACATTTTGGCTCTAATCAACCATGTAAGTCACTTTTCACCATATTAGAGTCACTTTGCACCCTATAAGAGTCACTTGCCACCATATATTGATACAATTAACATGTTAACATCATGTACATGCAATTAGACATCCTTTAACCACCACTTGGTACCCCTTTCCTACAAGTCAAATTTGGTCCACATTTTGGCACTAATCAAACATGTAAGTGACTTCTCACCATATTAGAGTTACTTTGCATCTTATAAGAGTCACTTGCCATCATATATTGGTACAACTAATATGTTAACATCATGTACATGCAATTAGAAATCCTTTTACCACCTCTTAGTGCCACATTCATACAAGTCAATTTTGGTCCTCATTTCGGTTCTAATTTACCATGTAAGTCACTTTTCACCATATTAGAGTCAATTTGCACCATATATGAGGCATTTCCACCATATATTTGTACAATTAACATGTTAACATCATATACATCCGATTTAACATCCTTTTACCACCTTTTAATTCCACTTTGATACAGGTCAATTTAGTTCCACATTTTGGTTCTAATCAACCATGTAAGTCACTTTTCACCATATTAGAGTCACTTTGCACCTTATAAGAGTCACTTTCCACCATATATACAACAATTAACATGTTAACATCATATACATCCAATTTCACATCCTTTTACCACCTATTAATGCCACTTTCATACAAGTTAATTTTGTACCACATTTTGGCTCTAATCAACCATGTAAGTCACTTTTCACCATATTAGAGTCACTTTGCACCCTATAAGAGTCACTTGCCACCATATATTGATACAATTAACATGTTAACATCATGTACATGCAATTAGACATCCTTTAACCACCTCTTGGTACCCCTTTCCTTACAAGTCAATTTTGGGCCACATTTTGGCTCTAATCAATCATGTAAGTGACTTCTCACCATATTAGAGTTACTTTACACCTTATAAGAGTCACTTGCCATCATATATTGGTACAATTAATATGTTAACATCATATACATGCAATTAGAAATCCTTTTACCACCTCTTAGTGCCACATTCATACAAGTCAATTTTGGTCCTCATTCCGGTTCTAATTTACCATGTAAGTCACTTTTCACCATATTAGAGTCATTTTGCACCCTATATGAGTCACTTTCCACCATATATTTGTACAATTAACATGTTAACATCATATACATCCCAATTGACATCCTTTAACCACCTATGAATTCCACTTTTATACAGGTCAATTTTGTTCCACATTTTGGTTTCAATCAACCATGTAAGTCACTTTTCACCATATTAGAGTCACTTTGCACCCTATAAGAGTCACTTGCCACCATATATTGATACAATTAACATGTTAACATCATGTACATGCAATTAGACATCCTTTAATCACCACTTGGTACCCCTTTCCTACAAGTCAAATTTGGTCCACATTTTGGCACTAATCAAACATGTAAGTGACTTCTCACCATATTAGAGTTACTTTGCATCTTATAAGAGTCACTTGCCATCATATATTGGTACAACTAATATGTTAACATCATGTACATGCAATTAGAAATCCTTTTACCACCTCTTAGTGCCACATTCATACAAGTCAATTTTGGTCCTCATTTCGGTTCTAATTTACCATGTAAGTCACTTTTCACCATATTAGAGTCATTTTGCACCCTATATGAGTCACTTTCCACCATATATTTGTACAATTAACATGTTAACATCATATACATCCCAATTGACATCCTTTAACCACCTCTGAATTCCACTTTCATACAGGTCAATTTTGTTCCACCTTTTGGTTCTAATCAACAATGTAAGTCACTTTTCACCTTATTAGAGTCACTTTGCACCTTATAAGAGTCACTTTCCACCTTATATACAACAATTAACATGTTAACATCATATACATCCAATTTCACATCCTTTTACCACCTATTAATGCCACTTTCATACAAGTTAATTTTGTACCACATTTTGGCTCTAATCAACCATGTAAGTCACTTTTCATCATATTAGAGTCACTTTGCACCCTATAAGAGTCACTTGCCACCATATATTGATACAATTAACATGTTAACATCATGTACATGCAATTAGACATCCTTTAACCACCTCTTGGTACCCCTTTCCTAAAAGTCAATTTTGGGCCACATTTTGGCTCTAATCAATCATGTAAGTGACTTCTCACCATATTAGAGTTACTTTGCACCTTATAAGAGTCACTTGCCATCATATATTGGTACAATTAATATGTTAACATCATATACATGCAATTAGAAATCCTTTTACCACCTCTTAGTGCCACATTCATACAAGTCAATTTTGGTCATCATTTCGGTTCTAATTTACCATGTAAGTCACTTTTCACCATATTAGAGTCAATTTGCACCATATATGAGTCACTTTCCACCATATATTTGTACAATTAACATGTTAACATCATATAATCCGATTTAACATCCTTTTACCACCTTTTAATTCCACTTTCATACAGGTCAATTTAGTTCCACATTTTGGTTCTTATCAACCATGTAAGTCACTTTTCACCATATTAGAGTCACTTTGCACCTTATAAGAGTCACTTTCCATCATATATACAACAATTAACATGTTAACATCATATACATCCAATTTCACATCCTTTTACCACCTATTAATGCCACTTTCATACAAGTTAATTTTGTACCACATTTTGGCTCTAATCAACCATGTAAGTCACTTTTCACCATATTAGAGTCACTTTGCACCCTATAAGAGTCACTTGCCACCATATATTGATACAATTAACATGTTAACATCATGTACATGCAATTAGACATCCTTTAACCACCACTTGGTACCCCTTTCCTACAAGTCAAATTTGGTCCACATTTTGGCACTAATCAAACATGTAAGTGACTTCTCACCATATTAGAGTTACTTTGCATCTTATAAGAGTCACTTGCCATCATATATAGGTACAACTAATATGTTAACATCATGTACATGCAATTAGAAATCCTTTTACCACCTCTTAGTGCCACATTCATACAAAGTCAATTTTGGTCCTCATTTCGGTTCTAATTTACCATGTAAGTCACTTTTCACCATATTAGAGTCAATTTGCACCATATATGAGGCATTTCCACCATATATTTGTAAATTAACATATTAACATCATATACATCCGATTTAACATCCTTTTACCACCTTTTAATTCCACTTTGATACAGGTCAATTTAGTTCCACATTTTAGTTCTAATCAACCATGTAAGTCACTTTTCACCATATTAGAGTCACTTTTCACCTTATAAGAGTCACTTTCCACCATATATACAACAATTAACATGTTAACATCATATACATCCAATTTCACATCCTTTTACCACCTATTAATGCCACTTTCATACAAGTTAATTTTGTACAACATTTTGGCTCTAACCAACCATGTAAGTCACTTTTCACCATATTAGAGTCACTTTTCACCCTATAAGAATCACTTGCCTCCATATATTGATACAATTAAAATGTTCACATCATGTACATGCAATTAGACATCCTTTAACCACCACTTGGTACCCCTTTCCTACAAGTCAAATTTGGTCCACATTTTGGCACTAATCAAACATGTAAGTGACTTCTCACCATATTAGAGTTACTTTGCATCTTATAAGAGTCACTTGCCATCATATATTGGTACAACTAATATGTTAACATCATGTACATGCAATTAGAAATCCTTTTACCACCTCTTAGTGCCACATTCATACAAGTCAATTTTGGTCCTCATTTCGGTTCTAATTTACCATGTAAGTCACTTTTCACCATATTAGAGTCATTTTGCACACTATATGAGTCACTTTCCACCATATATTTGTACAATTAACATGTTAACATCATATACATCCCAATTGACATCCTTTAACCACCTCTGAATTCCACTTTCATACAGGTCAATTTTGTTCCACATTTTGGTTCTAATCAACAATGTAAGTCACTTTTCACCTTATTAGAGTCACTTTGCACCTTATAAGAGTCACTTTCCACCTATATACAACAATTAACATGTTAACATCATATACATCCAATTTCACATCCTTTTACCACCTATTAATGCCACTTTCATACAAGTTAATTGTGTACCACATTTTGGCTCTAATCAACCATGTAAGTCACTTTTCATCATATTAGAGTCACTTTGCACCCTATAAGAGTCACTTGCCACCATATATTGATACAATTAACATGTTAACATCATGTACATGCAATTAGACATCCTTTAACCACCTCTTGGTACCCCTTTCCTAAAAGTCAATTTTGGGCCACATTTTGGCTCTAATCAATCATGTAAGTGACTTCTCACCATATTAGAGTTACTTTGCACCTTATAAGAGTCACTTGCCATCATATATTGGTACAATTAATATGTTAACATCATATACATGCAATTAGAAATCCTTTTACCACCTCTTAGTGCCACATTCATACAAGTCAATTTTGGTCCTCATTTCGGTTCTAATTTACCATGTAAGTCACTTTTCACCATATTAGAGTCAATTTGCACCATATATGAGTCACTTTCCACCATATATTTGTACAATTAACATGTTAACATCATATAATCCGATTTAACATCCTTTTACCACCTTTTAATTCCACTTTCATACAGGTCAATTTAGTTCCACATTTTGGTTCTAATCAACCATGTAAGTCACTTTTCACCATATTAGAGTCACTTTGCACCTTATAAGAGTCACTTTCCATCATATATACAACAATTAACATGTTAACATCATATACATCCAATTTCACATCCTTTTACCACCTATTAATGCCACTTTCATACAAGTTAATTTTGTACCACATTTTGGCTCTAATCAACCATGTAAGTCACTTTTCACCATATTAGAGTCACTTTGCACCCTATAAGAGTCACTTGCCACCATATATTGATACAATTAACATGTTAACATCATGTACATGCAATTAGACATCCTTTAACCACCACTTGGTACCCCTTTCCTACAAGTCAAATTTGGTCCACATTTTGGCACTAATCAAACATGTAAGTGACTTCTCACCATATTAGAGTTACTTTGCATCTTATAAGAGTCACTTGCCATCATATATAGGTACAACTAATATGTTAACATCATGTACATGCAATTAGAAATCCTTTTACCACCTCTTAGTGCCACATTCATACAAGTCAATTTTGGTCCTCATTTCGGTTCTAATTTACCATGTAAGTCACTTTTCACCATATTAGAGTCAATTTGCACCATATATGAGGCACTTTCCACCATATATTTGTACAATTAACATGTTAACATCATATACATCCGATTTAACATCCTTTTACCACCTTTTAATTCCACTTTGATACAGGTCAATTTAGTTCCACATTTTAGTTCTAATCAACCATGTAAGTCACTTTTCACCATATTAGAGTCACTTTGCACCTTATAAGAGTCACTTTCCACCATATATACAACAATTAACATGTTAACATCATATACATCCAATTTCACATCCTTTTACCACCTATTAATGCCACTTTCATACAAGTTAATTTTGTACAACATTTTGGCTCTAACCAACCATGTAAGTCACTTTTCACCATATTAGAGTCACTTTTCACCCTATAAGAATCACTTGCCACCATATATTGATACAATTAAAATGTTCACATCATGTACATGCAATTAGACATCCTTTAACCACCACTTGGTACCCCTTTCCTACAAGTCAAATTTGGTCCACATGTTGGCACTAATCAAACATGTAAGTGACTTCTCACCATATTATAGTTACTTTGCATCTTATAAGAGTCACTTGCCATCATATATTGGTACAACTAATATGTTAACATCATGTACATGCAATTAGAAATCCTTTTACCACCTCTTAGTGCCACATTCATACAAGTCAATTTTGATCCTCAGTTTGGTTCTAATTTACCATGTAAGTCACTTTTCACCATATTAGAGTCATTTTGCACCTTATATCAGTCGCTTTCCACCATATATTTGTACAATTAACATGTTAACATCATATACATCCCAATTGACATCCTTTAACCACCTCTGAATTCCACTTTCATACAGGTCAATTTTGTTCCACATTTTGGTTCTAATCAACCATATAAATCACTTTTCACCATATTAGAGTCACTTTGCACCTTATAAGAGTCACTGTCCACCATATATACAACAATTAACATGTTAACATCATATACATCCAATTTCACATCCTTTTACCACCTATTAATGCCACTTTCATACAAGTTAATTTTGTACCACATTTTGGCTCTAATCAACCATGTAAGTCATTTTTCACCATATTAGAGTCACTTTGCACCCTATAAGAGTCACTTGCCACCATATATTGATACAATTAACAAGTTAACATCATGTACATGCAATTAGACATCCTTTAACCACCTCTTGGTACCCCTTTCCTACAAGTCAATTTGGGCCACATTTTGGCTCTAATCAATCATGTTAGTGACTTCTCACCATATTAGAGTTACTTTGCACCTTATAAGAGTCACTTGCCATCATATATTGGTACAATTAATATGTTAACATCATGTACATGCAATTACAAATCCTTTTACCACCTCCTAGTGCCACATTCATACAAGTCAATTTTGGTCCTCATTCCGGTTCTAATTTACCATGTAAGTCACTTTTCACCATATTAGAGTCATTTTGCACCCTATATGAGTCACTTTCCACCATATATTTGTACAATTAACATGTTAACATCATATACATCCCAATTGACATCCTTTAACCACCTCTGAATTCCACTTTCATACAGGTCAATTTTGTTCCACATTTTGGTTCTAATCAACCATGTAAGTCACTTTTCACCATATTAGAGTCACTTTGCACCTTATAAGAGTCACTTTCCACCATATATACAACAATTAATATGTTAACATCATATACATCCAATTTCACATCCTTTTACCACCTATTAATGCCACTTTCATACAAGTTAATTTTGTACCACATTTTGGCTCTAATCATTCACGTAAGTCACTTTTCACCATATTAGAGTCACTTTGCACCCTATAAGAGTCACTTGCCACCATATATTGATACAATTAACATGTTAACATCATGTACATGCAATTAGACATCCTTTAACCAACTCTTGGTACCCCTTTCCTACAAGTCAATTTTGGGCCACATTTTGGCTCTAATCAATCATGTAAGTGACTTCTCACCATATTAGAGTTACTTTGCACCTTATAAGAGTCACTTGCCATCATATATTGGTACAATTAATATGTTAACATCATGTACATGCAATTAGAAATCCTTTTACCACCTCTTAGTGCCACATTCATACAAGTCAATTTTGATCCTCATTTCGGTTCTAATTTACCATGTAAGTCACTTTTCACCATATTAGAGTCATTTTGCACCCTATATGAGTCACTTTCCACCATATATTTGTACAATTAACATGTTAACATCATATACATCCCAATTGACATCCTTTAACCACCTCTGAATTCCACTTTCATACAGGTCAATTTTGTTCCACATTTTGGTTCTAATCAACCATGTAAGTCACTTTTCACCATATTAGAGTCACTTTGCACCTTATAAGAGTCACTTTCCACCATATATACAACAATTAACATGTTAACATCATATACATCCAATTTCACATCCTTTTACCACCTATTAATGCCACTTTCATACAAGTTAATTTTGTACCACATTTTGGCTCTAATCAACCATGTAAGTCACTTTTCACCATATTAGAGTCACTTTGCACCCTATAAGAGTCACTTGCCACCATATATTGATACAATTAACAAGTTAACATCATGTACATGCAAATTAGACATCCTTTAACCTCTTGGTACCCCTTTCCTTCAAGTCAATTTTGGGCCACATTTTGGCTCTAATCAATCATGTTAGTGACTTCTCACCATATTAGAGTTACTTTGCACCTTATAAGAGTCACTTGCCATCATATATTGGTACAATTAATATGTTAACATCATGTACATGCAATTACAAATCCTTTTACCACCTCCTAGTGCCACATTCATACAAGTCAATTTTGGTCCTCATTCCGGTTCTAATTTACCATGTAAGTCACTTTTCACCATATTAGAGTCATTTTGCACCCTATATGAGTCACTTTCCACCATATATTTGTACAATTAACATGTTAACATCATATACATCCCAATTGACATCCTTTAACCACCTCTGAATTCCACTTTCATACAGGTCAATTTTGTTCCACATTTTGGTTCTAATCAACCATGTAAGTCACTTTTCACCATATTAGAGTCACTTTGCACCTTATAAGAGTCACTTTCCACCATATATACAACAATTAATATGTTAACATCATATACATCCAATTTCACATCCTTTTACCACCTATTAATGCCACTTTCATACAAGTTAATTTTGTACCACATTTTGGCTCTAATCAACCACGTAAGTCACTTTTCACCATATTAGTCACTTTGCACCCTATAAGAGTCACTTGCCACCATATATTGATACAATTAACATGTTAACATCATGTACATGCAATTAGACATCCTTTAACCTCCTCTTGGCACCCCTTTCCTACAAGTCAAATTTGGTCCACATTTTGGCACTAATCAAACATGTAAGTGACTTCTCACCATATTAGAGTTAGTTTGCATCTTATAAGAGCACTTGCCATCATATATTGGTACAACTAATATGTTAACATCATGTACATGCAATTAGAAATCCTTTTACCACCTCTTAGTGCCACATTCATACAAGTCAATTTTGGTCCTCATTTCGGTTCTAATTTACCATGTAAGTCACTTTTCACCATATTAGAGTCAATTTGCACCATATATGAGGCATTTCCACCATATATTTGTAAATTAACATATTAACATCATATACATCCGATTTAACATCCTTTTACCACCTTTTAATTCCACTTTGATACAGGTCAATTTAGTTCCACATTTTAGTTCTAATCAACCATGTAAGTCACTTTTCACCATATTAGAGTCACTTTTCACCTTATAAGAGTCACTTTCCACCATATATACAACAATTAACATGTTAACATCATATACATCCAATTTCACATCCTTTTACCACCTATTAATGCCACTTTCATACAAGTTAATTTTGTACAACATTTTGGCTCTAACCAACCATGTAAGTCACTTTTCACCATATTAGAGTCACTTTTCACCCTATAAGAATCACTTGCCACCATATATTGATACAATTAAAATGTTCACATCATGTACATGCAATTAGACATCCTTTAACCACCACTTGGTACCCCTTTCCTACAAGTCAAATTTGGTCCACATGTTGGCACTAATCAAACATGTAAGTGACTTCTCACCATATTATAGTTACTTTGCATCTTATAAGAGTCACTTGCCATCATATATTGGTACAACTAATATGTTAACATCATGTACATGCAATTAGAAATCCTTTTACCACCTCTTAGTGCCACATTCATACAAGTCAATTTTGATCCTCAGTTTGGTTCTAATTTACCATGTAAGTCACTTTTCACCATATTAGAGTCATTTTGCACCCTATATCAGTCACTTTCCACCATATATTTGTACAATTAACATGTTAACATCATATACATCCCAATTGACATCCTTTAACCACCTCTGAATTCCACTTTCATACAGGTCAATTTTGTTCCACATTTTGGTTCTAATCAACCATATAAGTCACTTTTCACCATATTAGAGTCACTTCGCACCTTATAAGAGTCACTGTCCACCATATATACAAAAATTAACATGTTAACATCATATACATCCAATTTCACATCCTTTTACCACCTATTAATGCCACTTTCATACAAGTTAATTTTGTACCACATTTTGGCTCTAATCAACCATGTAAGTCACTTTTCACCATATTAGAGTCACTTTGCACCCTATAAGAGTCACTTGCCACCATATATTGATACAATTAACAAGTTAACATCATGTACATGCAAATTAGACATCCTTTAACCACCTCTTGGTACCCCTTTCCTTCAAGTCAATTTTGGGCCACATTTTGGCTCTAATCAATCATGTTAGTGACTTCTCACCATATTAGAGTTAGTTTGCATCTTATAAGAGTCACTTGCCATCATATATTGGTACAACTAATATGTTAACATCATGTACATGCAATTAGAAATCCTTTTACCACCTCTTAGTGCCACATTCATACAAGTCAATTTTGGTCCTCATTTCGGTTCTAATTTACCATGTAAGTCACTTTTCACCATATTAGAGTCAATTTGCACCATATATGAGGCATTTCCACCATATATTTGTAAATTAACATATTAACATCATATACATCCGATTTAACATCCTTTTACCACCTTTTAATTCCACTTTGATACAGGTCAATTTAGTTCCACATTTTAGTTCTAATCAACCATGTAAGTCACTTTTCACCATATTAGAGTCACTTTTCACCTTATAAGAGTCACTTTCCACCATATATACAACAATTAACATGTTAACATCATATACATCCAATTTCACATCCTTTTACCACCTATTAATGCCACTTTCATACAAGTTAATTTTGTACAACATTTTGGCTCTAACCAACCATGTAAGTCACTTTTCACCATATTAGAGTCACTTTTCACCCTATAAGAATCACTTGCCACCATATATTGATACAATTAAAATGTTCACATCATGTACATGCAATTAGACATCCTTTAACCACCACTTGGTACCCCTTTCCTACAAGTCAAATTTGGTCCACATGTTGGCACTAATCAAACATGTAAGTGACTTCTCACCATATTATAGTTACTTTGCATCTTATAAGATTCACTTGCCATCATATATTGGTACAACTAATATGTTAACATCATGTACATGCAATTAGAAATCCTTTTACCACCTCTTAGTGCCACATTCATACAAGTCAATTTTGATCCTCAGTTTGGTTCTAATTTACCATGTAAGTCACTTTTCACCATATTAGAGTCATTTTGCACCCTATATCAGTCACTTTCCACCATATATTTGTACAATTAACATGTTAACATCATATACATCCCAATTGACATCCTTTAACCACCTCTGAATTCCACTTTCATACAGGTCAATTTTGTTCCACATTTTGGTTCTAATCAACCATATAAGTCACTTTTCACCATATTAGAGTCACTTTGCACCTTATAAGAGTCACTGTCCACCATATATACAACAATTAACATGTTAACATCATATACATCCAATTTCACATCCTTTTACCACCTATTAATGCCACTTTCATACAAGTTAATTTTGTACCACATTTTGGCTCTAATCAACCATGTAAGTCACTTTTCACCATATTAGAGTCACTTTGCACCCTATAAGAGTCACTTGCCACCATATATTGATACAATTAACAAGTTAACATCATGTACATGCAAATTAGACATCCTTTAACCACCTCTTGGTACCCCTTTTCTTCAAGTCAATTTTGGGCCACATTTTGGCTCTAATCAATCATGTTAGTGACTTCTCACCATATTAGAGTTACTTTGCACCTTATAAGAGTCACTTGCCATCATATATTGGTACAATTAATATGTTAACATCATGTACATGCAATTACAAATCCTTTTACCACCTCCTAGTGCCACATTCATACAAGTCAATTTTGGTCCTCATTCCGGTTCTAATTTACCATGTAAGTCACTTTTCACCATATTAGAGTCATTTTGCACCCTATATGAGTCACTTTCCACCATATATTTGTACAATTAACATGTTAACATCATATACATCCCAATTGACATCCTTTAACCACCTCTGAATTCCACTTTCATACAGGTCAATTTTGTTCCACATTTTGGTTCTAATCAACCATGTAAGTCACTTTTCACCATATTAGAGTCACTTTGCACCTTATAAGAGTCACTTTCCACCATATATACAACAATTAATATGTTAACATCATATACATCCAATTTCACATCCTTTTACCACCTATTAATGCCACTTTCATACAAGTTAATTTTGTACCACATTTTGGCTCTAATCAACCACGTAAGTCACTTTTCACCATATTAGAGTCACTTTGCACCCTATAAGAGTCACTTGCCACCATATATTGATACAATTAACATGTTAACATCATGTACATGCAATTAGACATCCTTTAACCTCCTCTTGGCACCCCTTTCCTACAAGTCAAATTTGGTCCACATTTTGGCACTAATCAAACATGTAAGTGACTTCTCACCATATTAGAGTTACTTTGCATCTTATAAGAGTCACTTGCCATCATATATTGGTACAACTAATATGTTAACATCATGTACATGCAATTAGAAATCCTTTTACCACCTCTTAGTGCCACATTCATACAAGTCAATTTTGGTCCTCATTTCGGTTCTAATTTACCATGTAAGTCACTTTTCACCATATTAGAGTCATTTTGCACCCTATATGAGTCACTTTCCACCATATATTTGTACAATTAACATGTTAACATCATATACATCCCAATTGACATCCTTTAACCACCTCTGAATTCCACTTTCATACAGGTCAATTTTGTTCCACATTTTGGTTCTAATCAACCATGGAAGTCACTTTTCACCATATTAGAGTCACTTTGCACCTTATAAGAGTCACTTTTCACCACATATACAACAATTAACATGTTAACATCATATAAATCCAATTTCACATCCTTTTACCACCTATTAATGCCACTTTCATACAAGTTAATTTTGTACCACATTTTGGCTCTAATCAACCATGTAAGTCACTTTTCACCATATTAGAGTCACTTTGCACCCTATAAGAGTCACTTGCCACCATATATTGATACAATTAACATGTTAACATCATGTACATGCAATTAGACATCCTTTAACCAACTCTTGGTACCCCTTTCCTACAAGTCAATTTTGGGCCACATTTTGGCTCTAATCAATCATGTAAGTGACTTCTCACCATATTAGAGTTACTTTGCACCTTATAAGAGTCACTTGCCATCATATATTGGTACAATTAATATGTTAACATCATGTACATGCAATTAGAAATCCTTTTACCACCTCTTAGTGCCACATTCATACAAGTCAATTTTGATCCTCATTTCGGTTCTAATTTACCATGTAAGTCACTTTTCACCATATTAGAGTCATTTTGCACCCTATATGAGTCACTTTCCACCATATATTTGTACAATTAACATGTTAACATCATATACATCCCAATTGACATCCTTTAACCACCTCTGAATTCCACTTTCATACAGGTCAATTTTGTTCCACATTTTGGTTCTAATCAACCATGTAAGTCACTTTTCACCATATTAGAGTCACTTTGCACCTTATAAGAGTCACTTTCCACCATATATACAACAATTAACATGTTAACATCATATACATCCAATTTCACATCCTTTTACCACCTATTAATGCCACTTTCATAAAAGTTAATTTTGTACCACATTTTGGCTATAATCAACCATGTAAGTCACTTTTCACCATATTAGAGTCACTTTGCACCCTATAAGAGTCACTTGCCACCATATATTGATATAATTAACATGTTAAGATCATGTACATGCAATTAGACATCCTTTAACCATCTCTTGGTACCCCTTTCCTACAAGTCAATTTTGGGCCACATTTTGGCTCTAATCAATCATGTAAGTGACTATATGGTGGAAAGTTACTCATATAGAGTGAAAAGTGACTTACATGGTTAATTAGAACCAAAATATAGACCAAAATTGACTTGTATGAATGTGGCACTAAAAGGTGGTAAAAGGATTTCTAATTGCATGTCCATGATGTTAACATGTTAATTTTACCAATATATGATGGCAAGTGACTCTTATAAGGTACAAAGTGACTCTAATATGGTGAAAAGTGACTTACATGGTTGATTAGAACCAAAATATGGAACAAAATTGACCTATTTGAAAGTGGAATTCAGAGTTGGTTAAAGGATGTCAATTCGGATGTATATGATGTTAACATGTTAATTGTACAAATATATGGTGGAAAGTGACTCATATAGAGTGAAAAGTGACTTAAATGGTTAATTAGAACCAAAATGTGGACCAAAATTGACTTGTATGAATGTGGCACTAAAAGGTGGTAAAAGGATTTCTAATTGCATGTACATGATGTTAACATGTTAATTGTACCAATATATGATGGCAAGTGACTCTTATAAGGTACAAAGTGACTCTAATATGGTGAAATGTGACTTACATGGTTGATTATAACCAAAATGTGGAACAAAATTGACCTATTTGAAAGTGGAATTCAGAGTTGGTTAAAGGATGTCAATTCGGATGTATATGATGTTAACATGTTAATTGTACAAATATATGGTGGAAAGTGACTCATATAGAGTGAAAAGTGACTTAAATGGTTAATTAGAACCAAAATGTAGACCAAAATTGACTTGTATGAATGTGGCACTAAAAGGTGGTAAAAGGATTTCTAATTGCATGTACATGATGTTAACATGTTAATTTTACCAATATATGATGGCAAGTGACTCTTATAAGGTACAAAGTGACTCTAATATGGTGAAAAGTGACTTACATGGTTGATTAGAACCAAAATATGGAACAAAATTGACCTATTTGAAAGTGGAATTCAGAGTTGGTTAAAGGATGTCAATTCGGATGTATATGATGTTAACATGTTAATTGTACAAATATATGGTGGAAAGTGACTCATATAGAGTGAAAAGTGACTTAAATGGTTAATTAGAACCAAAATGTGGACCAAAATTGACTTGTATGAATGTGGCACTAAAAGGTGGTAAAAGGATTTCTAATTGCATGTACATGATGTTAACATGTTAATTGTACCAATATATGATGGCAAGTGACTCTTATAAGGTACAAAGTGACTCTAATATGGTGAAATGTGACTTACATGGTTGATTATAACCAAAATGTGGAACAAAATTGACCTGTGTGAAAGTGGAATTAAGACGTGGTAAAAGGATGTCAAATCGGATGTATATGATGTTAACATGTTAATTGTACAAATATATGGTGGAAAGTGACTCATATAGAGTGAAAAGTGACTTACATGGTTAATTAGAACCAAAATGTGGACCAAAATTGACTTGTATGAATGTGGCACTAAGACGTGGTAAAAGGATTTCTAATTGCATGTACATGATGTTAACATATAAGCTGAGCATGAGCATCATGGCATAGGTAAAAGGGAATGAGGAGGCAAGCCCCCCATCTTCCGCATATCTTGCTCATCCGACATGGCATGAATCACCGAACCTGCACTCAGGAATAGTAATGCTTTGAAAAAGGCGTGATTCATTAAGTGAAAGACGCTAATATGGTGAAAAGTGACTTACATGGTTGATTAGAGCCAAAATGTGGAATAAAATTAAATTGTATGAAAGTGGCATTAATAGGTGGTAAAAGGATGTCAAATTGGATGTATATGATGTTAACATGTTAATTGTTGTATATATGCTGGAAGTGACTCTTATAGGGTGCAAAGTGACTCTAATATGGTGAAAAGTGACTTATATGGTTGATTAGAACCAAAATGTGGAACAAAATGGACCTGTATGAAAGGGGAACTAATAGGTGGTAAACGGATGTCAAATTGGATGTATATGATGTTAACATGTTAAGTATACATATAGATTGTGGAAAGTGTCTCATATAGGGTGCAAAACGACCCTAACATGGTGAAAAGTGACTTGCATGGTTAATTAGAACCAAAATATGGAACACAATTGACTTGTATGAATGTGGCATTAAGAGGTGGTAAAAGGATTTCTAATTGGATGTATATGATGTTAAGATGTTAATTGTACCAATATATGATGGCAAGTGACTCTTATCTGCAAAGTGATTCTAATATGGTGATAAGTCACTTGATTGATTAGAGCCAAAATGTGGCCCAAAATTGACTTGTAGGAAAGGGGTACCAAAAGGTGGTTAGAATGATGTTTAATTGCATGTACATGATGTTAACATGTTAATTGTTTCAATATATAGGGAAAGTGACTCTTATTGGGTGCAAAGTGACTCTAATATGGTGAAAAGTGACTCACATGGTTGATTAGAGCCAAAATGTGGAACAAAATTGACCTGTATGAAAGTGGAATTCAGAGGTGGTTAAAGGATGTCAATTCGGATGTATATGATGATGTTAACATGTTAATTGTACAAATATATGGTGGAAAGTGACTCATATAGGGTGCAAATGACTCTAATATGGTGAAAAGTGACTTACATGGTTAATTGACACCAAAATGTCGACCGAAATTGACTTGTATGAATGTGGCACTATGAGGTTGTAAAAGAATTTCTAATTGCATGTACATGATATTAACATGTTAATTGTACCAATATATGATGGCAAGTGACTCTTTAAGTTACAAAGTGACTCTAATATGGTGAAAAGTGACTTACATGGTTGATTAGAACCAAAATGTGGAACAAAATTGACCTGTGTGAAAGTGGAATTTAGAGGTGGTTAAAGATGTCAATTCGGATGTATATGATGTTAACATGTTAACTGTATAATTATATGGTGGAAAGTGACTCATATAGGGTGGAAAGTGACTCTTATAGGGTGCAGAGTGACTCTAATATGGTGAAAAGTGACTTACATGGTTGATCTGAGCCAAAATGTGGAATAAAATTAACTTGTATGAAAGTGGCATTAATAGGTGGTAAAAGGATGTCAAATTGGATGTATATGATGTTAACATGCTAATTGTTGTATATATGGTGGAAAGTGACTCTTATAGGGTGCAGAGTGACTCTAATATGGTGAAAAGTGACTTACATGGCTGATTAGAACCAAAATGTGGAACAAAATTGACCTGTATGAAAGTGGAACTAATAGGTGGTAAAAGGATTTCTAATTGGATGTATATGATGTTAAGATGTTAATTGTACCAATATATGATGGAAAGTGACTCTTATCTGCAAAGTGATTCTAATGTGGTGATAAGTCACTTACATGATTGATTAGAGCCAAAATGTGGCCCAAAATTGACTTGTAGGAAAGGGGTACCAAAAGGTGGTTAGAATGATGTTTAATTGCATGTACATGATGTTAACATGTTAATTGTATCAATATATAGGGAAAGTGACTCTTATAGGGTGCAAAGTGACTCTAATATGGTGAAAAGTGACTTACATGGTTGATTAGAGCCAAAATGTGGAATAAAATTAACTTGTATGAAAGTGGCATTAATAGGTGGCAAAAGGATGTCAAATTGGATGTATATGATTTTAACATGTTAATTATACATATAGATTGTGGAAAGTGACTCATATAGGGTGGAAAACGACTCTAACATGGTGAAAAGTGACTTACATGGTTAATTAGAACCAAAATGTGGACCAAAATTGACTTGTATGAATGTGGCATTAAGAGGTTATAAAAGGATTTCTAATTGCATGTACATGATGTTAACATGTTAATTATACCAATATATGATGGCAAGTGACTCTTATAAGGTGCAAATTGACTATAATATGGTGAGAAGTCACTTACATGATTGATTAGTGCCAAAATGTAGCCGAAAATTGACTTGTAGGAAAGGGGGTACCAGGAGGAGGTTAAAGGATGTCTTTTTGCAAGTACATGATGTTAACATGTTAATTGTATCAATATATGGTGGAAAGTGACTCTTATAGGGTGCAAAGTGACTCTAATATGGTGAAAAGTGACTTACATGGTTGATTAGAGCCAAAATGTGGTACAAAATTTAATTGTATGAAAGTGACATTAATAAGTGGTAAAAGGATGTCAAATTGGATGTATATGATGCTAACATATTAATTGTTGTATATATGGTGGAAACTGACTCTTATAGGGGTGCAAGGTGACTCTAATATGATGTAAAGTTACTTACATGGTTGATTAGATCCAAAATGTGGAACTAAATTGACCTGTATGAAAGTGGAATTAAGAGGTGGTAAAAGATGTCAAATCGGATGTATATGATGTTAACATGCTAATTTTACAAATATATGGTGGAAAGTCACTCATATAGGGTGCAAAATGACTCTAATATGGTGAAAAGTGACTTGCATGGTTAATTAGAACCAAAATATGGACCAAAATTGACTTGTATGAATGTGGCAGTAAGACGTGGTAAAAGGATTTCTAATTGCATGTACATGATGTTAACATATTAATTGTACCAATATATGATGGCAAGTGACTCTTATAAGGTGCAAAGTGACTCTAATATGGTGAAAAGTGAATTACATGGTTGATTAGAGCCAAAATGTGGAATAAAATTAACTTTCATGAAAGTGGCATTAATAGGTGGTAAAAGGATGTCAAATTGGATGTATATGATGTTAACATGTTAATTGTTGTATATATGGTGGAAAGTGACTCTTATAGGGAGCAGAGTGACTCTAATATGGTGAAAAGTGACTTACATGGTTGATTAGAACCAAAATGTGGGACAAAATTGACTTGTATGAAAGTGGAACTAATAGGTGGTGAAAGGATGTCAAATTGGATGTATATGATAACATGTTAAGTATACATATAGATTGTGGAAAGTGACTCATATAGGGTGCAAAACGACTCTAACATGGTGAAAAGTGACTTACATGGTTAATTCGAACCAAAATGTGGACCAAAATTGACTTGTATGAATGTGGCATTAAGAGGTGGTAAAAGGATTTCTAATTGGAAGTATATGATGTTAAGATGTTAATTGTACCAATATATGATGGCAAGTGACTCTTATAAGGTGCAAAGTGACTCTAATATGGTGATAAGTCACTTACTTGATTGATTAGAGCCAAAATGTGGCCTAAAATTGACTTGTAGGAAAGGGGTAACAAAAGGTGGTTAGAAAGATGTTTAATTGCATGTACATGATGTTAACATGTTAATTGTATCAATATATAGGGAAAGTGACTCTTATAGGGTGCAAAGTGACTCTAATATGGTGAAAAGTGACTTACATGGTTGATTAGAGCCAAAACGTGGAATAAAATTAACTTGTATGAAAGTGGCATTAATAGGTGGTAAAAGGATGTCAAATTGGATGTATATGATTTTAACATGTTAATTGCTGTATATATGGTGGAAAGTGACTCTTATAGGGTGCAGAGTGACTCTAATATGGTGAAAAGTGACTTACATGGTTGATTAGAACCAAAATGTGGAACAAAATTAACTTGTTTGAAAGTGGCATTAATAGGTGGTAAAAGGATGTCAAATTGGATGTATAGATGTTAACATGTTAATTGCTGTATATATGGTGGAAAGTGACTCTTATAGGGTGCAGAGTGACTCTAATATGGTGAAAAGTGACTTACATGGTTGATTAGAGCCAAAATGTGGAATAAAATTAACTTGTTTGAAAGTGGCATTAATAGGTGGTAAAAGGATGTCAAATTGGATGTATAGATGTTAACATGTTAATTGCATGTATATGATATTAACATGTTAATTGTACCAATATATGATGGAAAGTGACTCTTATAAGGTGCAAATTGACTATAATATAGTGAGAAGTCACTTACATGATTGATTAGTGCCAAAATGTAGCCGAAAATTGACTTGTAGGAAAGGGGGCACCAGGAGGAGGTTAAAGGATGTCTAATTGATGTACATGATGTTAACATGTTAATTTTATCAATATATGGTGGCAAGTGACTCTTATAGGGTTCAAAGTGACTCTAATATGGTGAAAAGTGACATACATGGTTGATTAGAGCCAAAATGTGGTAAAAAATGAACTTGTATGAAGGTGGCATTAATAGGCGGTAAAAGGATGTCAAATTGGATTTATATGATGTTAACATGTTAATTGTTGTATATATGGTGGAAAGTGACTCTTATAGGGGTGCAAAGTGACTCTAATATGATGTAAAGTTACTTACATGGTTGATTAGATCCAAAATGTGGAACTAAATTGACCTGTATGAAAGTGGAATTAAGAGGTGGTAAAAGAATGTCAAATCGGATGTATATGATCTAAACATGTTAATTGTACAAATATATGGTGGAAAGTGACTCATATAGGGTGCAAAATGACTCTAATATGGTGAAAAGTGACTTGCATAGTTAATTAGAACCAAAATGTGGACCAAAATTGACTTGTATGAATGTTGCACTAAGACGTGGTAAAAGGATTTCTAATTGCATGTACATGATGTTAACATATTAATTGTACCAATATATGATGGCAAGTGACTCTTATAAGGTGCAAAGTGACTCTAATATGGTGAAAAGTGACTTACATGGTTGATTAGAGCCAAATTGTGGAATAAAATTAACTTGTACGAAAGTGGCATTAATAGGTGGTAAAAGGATGTCAAATTGGATGTATATGATGTTAACATGTTAATTGTTGTATATATGGTGGAAAGTGACTCTTATAGGGTACAGAGTGACTCTAATATGGTGAAAAGTGACTTACATGGTTGATTAGAACCAAAATGTGGAACAAAATTGACCTGTATAAAAGTGGAACTAATAGGTGATAAAAGGATGTCAAATTGGATGTATATGATAACATGTTAAGTATACATATAGATTGTGGAAAGTGACTCATATAGGTTGCAAAACGACTCTAACATGGTGAAAAGTGACTTACATGGTTAATTAGAACCAAAATGTGGACCAAAATTGACTTGTATGAATGTGGCATTAAGAGCTGGTAACAGGATTTCTAATTGGATGTATATGATGTTAAGATGTTAATTGCACCAATATATGATGGCAAGTGACTCTTATAAGGTGCAAAGTCACTCTAATATGGTGATAAGTCACTTGATTAATTAGAGCCAAAATGTGGCCCAAAATTGACTTGTAGGAAAGGGGTACCAAAAGGTGGTTAGAAGGATGTTTAATTGCATGTACATGATGTTAACATGTTAATTGTATCAATATATGGGGATAGTGACTCTTATAGGGTGCAAAGTGACTCTAATATGGTGAAAAGTGACTTACATGGTTGATCAGAGCCAAAATGTGGAATAAAATTAACTTGTATGAAAGTGGTATTAATAGGTGGTAAAAGGATGTCAAATTGGATGTATTTGATGTTAACATGTTAATTGTTGTATATATGGTGGAAAGTGACTCTTATAGGGTGCAAAGTGACTCTAATATGGTGAAAAGTGACTTACATGGTTGATTAGAACCAAAATGTGGAACAAAATTGACCTGTATGAAAGTGGAACTAATAGGTGGTAAAAGGATGTCAAATTAGATGTATATGATGTTAACATGTTAATTATACATATAGATTGTGGAAAGTGACTCATATAAGGTGCAAAACGACTCTAACATGGTGAAAAGTGACTTACATGGTTAATTAGAACCAAAATGTGGACCAAAATTGACTTGTATGAATGTGGCACTAAGATGTTGTAAAAGGATTTCTAATTGCATGTACATGATGTTAACATGTTAATTGTACCAATATATGATGGGAAGTGACTCTTATAAGGTGCAAATTGACTATATTATGGTGAGAAGTCACTTACGAAAATTGACTTGTAGGAAAGGGGGCACCAGGAGGAGGTTAAAGGATGTCTAATTGATGTACATGATGTTAACATGTTAATTTTATCAATATATGGTGGCAAGTGACTCTTATAGGGTTCAAAGTGACTCTAATATGGTGAAAAGTGACATACATGGTTGATTAGAGCCAAAATGTGGTAAAAAATGAACTTGTATGAAGGTGGCATTAATAGGCGGTAAAAGGATGTCAAATTGGTTGATTAGAGCCAAAATGTGGAATAAAATTAACTTGTATGAAAGTGGCATTAATAGGTGGCAAAAGGATGTCAAATTGGATGTATATGATTTTAACATGTTAATTATACATATAGATTGTGGAAAGTGACTCATATAGGGTGCAACACGACTCTAACATGGTGAAAAGTGACTTACATGGTTAATTAGAACCAAAATGTGGACCAAAATTGACTTGTATGAATGTGGCACTAAGAGGTTATAAAAGGATTTCTAATTGCATGTACATGATGTTAACATGTTAATTATACCAATATATGATGGCAAGTGACTCTTATAGTTTTGCAACATTCTCATAGCCGGGATTAGAGAAACACTATGAAAACATTCAAAGCATGGGGTTTTCAAGAGAGGAAGCCATTAAGATGATCGAAGATTTGGATGAAGATGTCAAGCTGAGAAAATCGGCTAGTAATGTGTTGAAGGAAGGGCATGATTTGATCCTAAAGCTTAAGGAGGATTTCGGAGATAGCATACCTGATACGGGCTATATTGCAAGATGGAAGAAGGAGGGTTTTGGGGGATGGAACTGTAAGATTGATGAAGGTTTAGGTGGGCCTGAGTTGGGTAAAGACTGTGTTGGAGGTACTTCTGGGTTGAAGCAAGAGATACTCAGATTGAGAGGTGGGTCTGGTGTGGGTGAAAATAAAGTGGAGGAGCATAAGATTTTAAGGGTTAGGGGGGGCATGGTCTCTCAAGGTTCTGATTGTGACTCGGATGGAGTACCGGGCTACATGAAAAATGACTATGAGGAGGAGGATTTGGAGCTCATTAAAGCTCGTCGAGAGGTTGAGGATTTTCCGGCCATAGTCCCGTCGGAAAGAGTCACTCCTAGCTCTTTATCGGGTGGGATACCTCTAGAACATGTTGTAGTTGAAGATTGGAGGGATTCGGATGAAGAAATTCCCCTTGAATCGCACCATGAAGCTCAGGAACGTCTGGCGGTTCATCAGGCTTCCAAAATGATTTATGCTTCGAACCAGAATGAAAGAGAAGAGCTTTTTGACCTAAGGAAGAAGGTCCTAGCTGTTAAGGGCTCATTGGAGAAAATAGGTATTTCTTGGGCTGAACTGGAAAGGAACCAAATTGAGGATGAGGCCATGGTTAATAAGAATGTTGCGGAGTTCAAATCTTGCTCTCAGCGAGATGATTTTGGCTTCCCACGTCTACGAAGGAGAGATGGTAACAGAGTGGCAGAAGTTATCGGTGTTTCGGGAACAAAGGATTGCTTAGGCAAAGAAAAGCAATTGGAAACAGGAGCTGACTCTCCAATGTTAAACACAGTGAGTCCGGGTGTGCAAACTGCCGAGAAAGAGCCTCAATCTAAAACATGGTCACAAGTTGTTAATGAGGCACCTGTGAAAGCTAAGATTAATCTTGCTTATTTGCCACCAACCCAAGGTTCACGAGTGGTCACTCCATCGGACGATATTTTGAAAAAAGGTAATGACAAGTTTAAGTTCACTATTGTTGGCTCACTCACTAGATGAATAGTATCTTACACCAAGGTTTGCAAATTTGCTCGAACAATGTGGGAAGGAAAAGGGTTGTTGAATGTATTTCAGAAAGATGGCCGTACTTTTCACTTTAAGTTTGACTCCCTATCCAGTATGAGCAATGCTCTCTCTAGAGGTACTTGGTATTTAGACAGGCAACCTATGGTAATGCTGGCATGGGGATCCTCTGTAGGCTCGGTTAGATCTCTACCATTGTGGGTCAAATTCAAGTTCCTGACTGCTATTGGACAGAAGAAGGTTTAAGCTCCTTAGCCAGCACCATTGGACCTCCTCTAGAGGTAGATGAATTGACGTCTAGATTGGAGGTGCTGCCATTTGCGAAGATTTGTGTGCAATATACTATTGGCAATGACTTGCCGTTTGAATTGGATGTTACCACTATTGACCCGATATCTGAAGAAAAATCTATCTCCAAGGTTTTGGTGAGCTACCCCAATAAGCCACTTATGTGTAATGGGTGCAAGTCTCTGGGCCATTTAGTTGGTGCCTGCCCAAATCAACTAGGAAATGGGTACGGAAAGAGCAGCAAGCGAATCTGGATTCTGCTGAGGATAATGCAGACAACATAAAACCCACAGGGGTTAAAGAGCAGGAGAATCTGAATATGCAGGGGATTACTACAGCGAGTGTTGTTCTGGACACTAAGGCTCCTAATAGGGATGAAGAAATCTGGCAAACGGTGGTCAATAAAAGCATAAGGCTCCTGTCTCTGAATCTACTTCCTTGGAAGAGTCTCCTGTGGCACAATTGGATAAACCAGATGAGTCGAGGGATCCCGTGAGCCCTGAGCTATCTCCTTCCCCAATGGCTACATTTAAAAACCTAAAAGTGGTTGATGAAATTGACTCAAAGAGGGCAGCAGTTGGTGGTAGCAAGACACGTCTTACTAAGTCTCAAAAGAAGCGTGCTAGAAAGGCACAAGGGGGTACCCCCTCCTAACTCCTCCACTTTTTATGTCTTCTGATTTTTGTACATATAATATTAGAGGGTTGAATAATAAGCTAGATTTTGCCAAAGACTTTATTAGGCATAATAGTATTGGTTTAGTTGGTTTTTTGGAAACTCATGTAAAAGAAGATGTTGCGGAATCTATTTCCTGTTTTTTATCCGATAAATTTACTTGGGTGTTTAATTACAATTACCACTCGAACGGGTGTATTTAGCTTGGATGGGATAGCACTATCTGGAAGGTCATGGTACTCTCTGTTTCGGTGCAGCAAATTTCTTGCACAGTGACTAAGCTTAATACTGGTGACTCCTTTGCTTGGTCTTGTATCTATGGTCTCAACACGTACCATGAAAGAAGGGAGCTTTGGGCTGATCTTCTTAATTTTGGAAAGTTATTGGGTAATAATACCCCCTGGTGCCTATCAGGAGATTTCAATGTTTGTCTGGGACCTCAAGAATCTAATAAGGGTACGAGATGGACTAGAGGAATGATGGATTTCAGGGATTTCATAGTGAGCATGGGTCTCTCGGACTTGAGCTGCACAGGACCTGAGTTTACTTGGTGGGATAGCAATAAAGTTGACCCTTGCTTTAAAAAGCTTGATAGGTGTATTGTGAATGGGGATTGGCTAGCTAAATTCAGTATGTCCAAAGCTCTTGTTCTTCCCCGAGGCCTCTCAGACCACTGCCCTGTCACTATTAGCCTTGGGCTTGCCTCTACTCGCCTTCGTAAACCGTTTCAGTTCTTCTTACACTTGGTGGATGAGCCAAATTTCTTACAAGTAGTTCAGGAAGCTTGGTTAGAAAAAGTCTCTGGTGACCCTTGGTTTATTCTCACCATGAAACTCAAGAAAGTCAAAGCTGTTCTTCGTAGACTTAATTCTTCTAAGGGTAATTTGCATGCATTGGTGGAATCTTCTCGTAATGCTCTCCTTCTCTTTCAGACTGCATTACCCCAATCCCCTTCGGTGATTCAATTTGAGGAGGAAGACAAGTTGAGAGCAGAGTTGCAGCTTCGCATTAAAAATTAAGAGTTATTCTTGAAGCAAAAATTGAGAGTTAAGTGGCTTAAATGTGGGGATAACAACAACAGATTTTTCTTTAATTCTTGCAAGGGCCGGTGGAACTCTAACAAAATCCTGAATCTGATGGATTCTAGAGGGAACTTGAAATGTTCTCATGAAGACATCTCTTTAGTGGCTGTGGATTATTTTCAGAATTTGATGAGGGATAGTCGTGAGCTTGGGGTTCTCCCAACTGACATTGAACTGCCTCAAATGTCAACTAATCATAAGGAGGCTCTTGCTGCTCCTTTCTCAGAGTTGGATGTGTTTAATACATTAAAAGGTATGGCGAAAAATAAGAGTCCAGGTCCAGATGGGCTCCCAGTTGAATTTTATCTTGCTACCTGGCAGATTGTTGGACAAGAAGTCACAGCAGGTATCCTTCATTTTTTTAAGACAAGGCACCTTCCTCGCATAATTAACTCTTCAGCAATTGCTCTGGTGGCCAAAACTCACTCAGCTTCTTCAATGGGGGATTATAGACCCATTTCGTGTTGTAATGTCCTCTACAAATGCATCACCAAGATGCTTACGTCCAGACTAAAGCTAATTTTACCTTCCATTATATCACAATGTCAGTCTGCTTTTGTTCCCAAAAGATACATAGGTGACAACATAATGCTTGCGCAGGCATTATGTAAAAATTATCACCTTAATTCAGGCCAGGCAAGATGCACCATTAAAGTGGATATAAAAAAGGCCTTTGATACGATTAATTGGCAGTTTTTGTTGACAGCTATGTCTCGAATGGGTTTTCCAGAGGTCTTCATTAGCTGGGTGTCAGCTTGTCTATCAACTTGTATGTTATCGATAAAGATTAATGGCTCTTTAGAGGGATACTTTGCTGCAAAATCGGGCCTTCGACAGGGGGATCCGCTGTCACCTTATCTTTTTGTAATTGCTATGGAAGTTATGACGGCTTGCATAAAAAAATCAGTCTCTTTCTCTAATTTCAGTTACCATTGGTTAACTAAGGAAGCAGCCATTTCCCATCTTATATTCGCCGATGATGTTCTCTTATTCTACAAGGGTAATATAGACTCTGCTACCAGTCTTATGAATGGGCTTGATCTTTTTTCCAATGCATCTGGACTTTGTCCTAATAAAGACAAGAGCCAAGTCTTCTTTGGTAATGTTCCATCTGAAATCCAAAACTCTATCTTGAAAGTCACAGGTTTTCAGCGGGGTGAGTTGCCTATAAAATACTTGGGGCTACCTCTTATTTCTACCAAGTTGAAAAAGTCTGATAGCATTCCTCTAATCCAAAAAATCTGTAGGAGTATTGAAAGCTGGACTTGCAGATTTCTTAGTCATGCAGGTAGACTTCAGCTTCTTAAAGTTGTGCTCTATGGTATCCAAGGATATTGGATCTCTCACCTGTTTCTGCAAAAGGGTATCCTCAAGCAACTCTCTTCACTGTTCATCAAGTTCCTATGGGGAGGAAGTACTACCTCCACAAAGATGGTTAAAGTCTCTTGGCTGGACTGCTGTTACCCGAAGGAGGAAGGGGGCCTAGGATTAAAGAACTTATTTCTTTGGAATGAAGCAGCAATTTTCCACCAACTTTGGAGAATTCTGAAGCCTGATGACAGCTTCATCTGGATTACTTGGGTCCAAAGAACAGTACTAAAGCGTAGGGCTTTTTGGACTATGAAGATTCCCTCTTATGCGTCATGGTGCTTGCAAAAAATCTTCAAGTATCGTACTGCTACGAGCAGATACATTAAATACTCGGTGGGGAGAGATTCTTCTTTTCTTGTATGGCATGACCCTTGGCTAGAGGGTGGGCCTCTAATTAACAGCCTCCCTACTAGCATTTTCTCGTTAACAGACACCGATAATATGGAGCAGGTGAAGCACTGGATGAATAATGGCTCCTGGGAGCTGCCGACCTCTAATCATGTTTGGGTTATGGATATTAGAAGGAAGGTTGGAGGGGTCAGTATCCATCATCGTGACTCGATAACTTGGAATGACAATGAAGTGGTTTCTATTTCGGCTATCTATAATACAGTTCGCAGCAGACTCATAGCTCCTTCGTGGGTTAAACTGGTCTGGCATTCTCTACAAATCCCAAAATGCTCTTTTTTCCTGTGGTTAGCTTTCAAGGGGAGGCTCCTAACTAGGGACAAAATGGATATCATTGGATTAGCAAAAAATAACTCGTGTATCCTTTGTAATAGTGGTGAAATTGAGACTGTAGAACATCTATTCACATCTTGCCAATTCACCAAGCCAATTTTTGATAGTTCCATGGTTAAGCTGAAGAATAGTTGGTCTGATTATATTCGAGGCGCCCTTTTTAATTGTCAGGCCCCAAAAATGCATGAGCAGATTGCGCTCCTTTTCTTCTCGGTTGCGGGTCATACGATTTGGAAAGAACGTAATAATAGATTGCATTGCAACAGCCACGAGTGTACTCCTGCACAGTTGATTAGCATGATCAAACAAACAGTTAGGGAAAGAGTATTCCTTAGCAGAATATACCGAAGGAAAGCTTTGAGAAATAGGGACTTACTATGCTCCATGTACTAGCTATTTTCTAGCTTTTTTTGTTAAACTAGGGGTGTATTGTCCTAGTTTATTTGTTTGTTGCTCATGCAAATCTCGCGGGGTATGCCCCTAGAATTGTAACTGTGTTTTTGTTCTGTCTATAAATTTTATTTAACAAAAAAAAAGTGACTCTTATAAGGTGCAAATTGACTATAATATGGTGAGAAGTCACTTACATGATTGATTAGTGCCAAAATGTAGCCGAAAATTGACTTGTAGGAAAGGGGGTACCAGGAGGAGGTTAAAGGATGTCTTTTTGCAAGTACATGATGTTAACATGTTAATTGTATCAATATATGGTGGAAAGTGACTCTTATAGGGTGCAAAGTGACTCTAATACGGTGAAAAGTGACTTACATGGTTGATTAGAGCCAAAATATGGTACAAAATTAACTTGTATGAAAGTGGCATTAATAAGTGGTAAAAGGATGTCAAATTGGATGTATATGATGCTAACATGTTAATTGTTGTATATATGGTGGAAAGTGACTCTTATAGGGGTGCAAAGTGACTCTAATATGATGTAAAGTTACTTACATGGTTGATTAGATCCAAAATGTGGAACTAAATTGACCTGTATGAAAGTGGAATTAAGAGGTGGTAAAAGGATGTCAAATCGGATGTATATGATGTTAACATGTTAATTGTACAAATATATGGTGGAAAGTGACTCATATAGGGTGCAAAATGACTCTAATATGGTGAAAAGTGACTTCCATAGTTAATTAGAACCAAAATGTGGACCAAAATTGACTTGTATGAATGTGGCACTAAGACGTGGTAAAAGGATTTCTAATTGCATGTACATGATGTTAACATATTAATTGTACCAATATATGATGGCAAGTGACTCTTATAAGGTGCAAAGTGACTCTAATATGGTGAAAAGTGAATTACATGGTTGATTAGAGCCAAAATGTGGAATAAAATTAACTTTCATGAAAATGGCATTAATATGTGGTAAAAGGATGTCAAATTGGATGTATATGATGTTAACATGTTAATTGTTGTATATATGGTGGAAAGTGACTCTTATAGGGAGTAGAGTGACTCTAATATGGTGAAAAGTGACTTACATGGTTGATTAGAACCAAAATATGGAACAAAATTGACCTGTATGAAAGTGGAACTAATAGGTGGTAAAAGGATGTCAAATTGGATGTATATGATAACATGTTAAGTATACATATAGATTGTGGAAAGTGACTCATATAGGGTGCAAAACGACTCTAACATGGTGAAAAGTGACTTACATGGTTAATTAGAACCAAAATGTGGACCAAAATTGACTTGTATGAATGTGGCATTAAGAGGTGGTAAAAGGATTTCTAATTGGAAGTATATGATGTTAAGATGTTAATTGTACCAATATATGATGGCAAGTGACTCTTATAAGGTGCAAAGTGACTCTAATATGGTGATAAGTCACTTGATTGATTAGAGCCAAAATGTGGCCCAAAATTGACTTGTAGGAAAGGGGTAACAAAAGGTGGTTAGAAGGATGTTTAATTGCATGTACATGATGTTAATATGTTAATTGTATCAATATATGGGGAAAGTGACTCTTATAGGGTGCAAAGTGAATCTAATATGGTGAAAAGTGACTTACATGGTTGATTAGAGCCAAAATGTGGAATAAAATTAACTTGTATGAAAGTGGCATTAATAGGTGGTAAAAGGATGTCAAATTGGATGTATATGATTTTAACATGTTAATTATACATATAGATTGTGGAAAGTGACTCATATAGGGTGCAAAACGACTCTAACATGGTGAAAAGTGACTTACATGGTTAATTAGAACCAAAATATGGACCAAAATTGACTTTTATGAATGTGGCACTAAGAGGTTGTAAAAGAATTTCTAATTGCATGTACATGATATTAACATGTTAATTGTACCAATATATGATGGCAAGTGACTCTTATAAGGTGCAAATTGACTATAATATGGTGAGAAGTCACTTACATAATTGATTAGTGCCAAAATGTTGCCGAAAATTGACTTGTAGGAAAGGGGGTACCAGGAGGAGGTTAAAGGATGTCTAATTGCATGTACATGATGTTAACATGTTAACTGTATCAATATATGGTGGCAAGTGACTCTTATAGGGTGCAAAGTGACTCTAATATGGTGAAAATTGACTTCCATGGTTGATTAGAGCCAAAATGTGGAATAAAATTAACTTGTATGAAAGTGGCATCAATAGGTGGTAAAAGGATGTCAGATTGGATGTATATGATGCTAACATGTTAATTGTTGTATATAAGGTGGAAAGTGACTCTTATAGGGTGCAAAGTGACTCTAATATGATGAAAAGTGACTTACATGGTTGATTAGAACCAAAATGTGGAACAACATTGACCTGTATGAAAGTGGAATTAAGAGGTGGTAAAAGGATGTCAAATCGGATGTATATGATGTTAACATGTTAATTGTACAAATATATGGTGGAAAGTGACTCATATAGTGTGCAAAATGACTCTAATATGGTGAAAAGTGACTTGCATGGTTAATTAGAACCAAAATGTGGACCAAAACTGACTTGAATGAATGTGGCACTAAGACGTGGTAAAAGGATTTCTAATTGCAAGTACATGATGTTAACATATTAATTGTACTAATATATGATGGCAAGTGACTCTTATAAGGTGCAAAGTGACTCTAATATGGTGAAAAATGACTTACATGGTTGATTAGAGCCAAAATGTGGAATAAAATTAACTTGTTTGAAAGTGGCATTAATAGGTGGTAAAAGGATGTCAAATTGGATGTATAGATGTTAACATGTTAATTGTTGTATATATGGTGGAAAGTGACTCTTATAGGGTGCAGAGTGACTCTAATATGGGGAAAAGTGACTTACATGGTTGATTAGAACCAAAATGTGGAACAAAATTGACCTGTATGAAAGTGGAACTAATAGGTGGTAAAAGGATGTCAAATTGGATGTATATGATAACATGTTAAGTATACATATAGATTGTGGAGAGTGACTCATATAGGGTGAAAAACGACTCTAACATGGTGAAAAGTGACTTACATGGTTAATTAGAACCAAAATGTGGACCAAAATTGACTTGTATGAATGTGGCATTAAGAGGTGGTAACAGGATTTCGAATTGGATGTATATGATGTTAAGATGTTAATTGTATCAATATATGATGACAAGTGACTCTTATAAGGTGCAAAGTGACTCTAATATGGTGATAAGTCACTTGATTAATTAGAGCCAAAATGTGGCCCAAAATTGACTTGTAGGAAAGGGGTACCAAAAGGTGGTTATAAGGATGTTTAATTGCATGTACATGATGTTAACATATTAATTGTATCAATATATGGGGAAAGTGACTCTTATAGGGTGCAAAGTGACTCTAATATGGTGAAAAGTGACTTACATGGTTGATCAGAGCCAAAATGTGGAATAAAATTAACTTGTATGAAAGTGGCATTAGTAGGTGGTAAAAGGATGTCAAATTGGATGTATATGATGTTAACATGTTAATTGCTGTATATATGGTGGAAAATGACTCTTATAGGGTGCAAAGTGACTCTAATATGGTGAAAAGTGACTTACATGGTTGATTAAACCAAAATGTGGAACAAAATTGACCTGTATGAAAGTGGAACTAATAGGTGGTAAAAGGATGTCAAATTAGATGTATATGATGTTAACATGTTAATTATACATATAGATTGTGGAAAGTGACTCATATAAGGTGCAAAATGACTCTAACATGGTGAAAAGTGACTTACATGGTTAATTAGAACCAAAATGTGGACCAAAATTGACTTGTATGAATGTAGCACTAAGATGTTGTAAAAGGATTTCTAATTGCATGTACATGATGTTAACATGTTAATTATACCAATATATGATGGCAAATGACTCTTATAAGGTGCAAATTGACTATAATATGGTGAGAAGTCACTTACATGATTGATTAGTGCCAAAATGTAGCCGAAAATTGACTTGTAGGAAAGGGGGCACCAGGAGGAGGTTAAAGGATGTCTAATTGATGTACATGATGTTAACATGTTAATTTTGTCAATATATGGTGGCAAATAACTCTTATAGGGTTCAAAGTGACTCTAATTTGGTGAAAAGTGACATACATGGTTGATTAGAGCCAAAATGTGGTAAAAAATGAACTTGTATGAAGGTGGCATTAATAGGCGGCAAAAGGATGTCAAATTGGATGTATATGATGTTAACATATTAATTGTTGTATATATGGTGGAAAGTGACTCTTATAGGGGTGCAAAATGACTCTAATATGATGTAAAGTTACTTACATGGTTGATTAGATCCAAAATGTGGAACTAAATTGACCTGTATGAAAGTGGAATTAAGAGGTGGTAAAAGGATGTCAAATCGGATGTATATGATGTTAACATGTTAATTGTACAAATATATGGTGGAAAGTGACTCATATAGGGTGCAAAATGACTCTAATATGGTGAAAAGTGACTTGCATGGTTAATTAGAACCAAAATATGGACCAAAATTGACTTGTATGAATGTGGCACTAAGATGTGGTAAAAGGATTTCTAATTGCATGTACATGATGTTAACATATTAATTGTACCAATATATGATGGCAAGTGACTCTTATAAGGTGCAAAGTGACTCTAATATGGTGAAAAGTGAATTACATGGTTGATTAGAGCCAAAATGTGGAATAAAATTAACTTTTATGAAAGTGGCATTAATAGGTGGTAAAAGGATGTCAAATTGGATGTATATGATGTTAACTTGTTAATTGTTGTATATATGGTGGAAAGTGACTCTTATAGGGAGCAGAGTGACTCTAATATGGTGAAAAGTGACTTACATGATTGATTAGAACTAAAATGTGGAACAAAATTGACATGTATGAAAGTGGAACTAATAGGTGGTAAAAGGATGTCAAATTGGATGTATATGATAACATGTTAAGTCTACATATAGATTGTGGAAAGTGACTCATATAGGGTGCAAAACGACTCTAACATGGTGAAAAGTGACTTACATGGTTAATTAGAACCAAAATGTGGACCAAAATTGACTTGTATGAATGTGGCATTAAGAGGTGGTAAAAGGATTTCTAATTGGAAGTATATGATGTTAAGATGTTAATTGTACCAATATATGATGGCAAGTGACTCTTATAAGGTGCAAAGTGACTCTAATATGGTGATAAGTAACTTGATTGATTAGAGCCAAAATGTGGCCCAAAATTGACTTGTAGGAAAGGGGTAACAAAAGGTGGTTAGAAGGATGTTTAATTGCATGTACATGATGTTAACATGTTAATTGTATCAATATATGGGGAAAATGACTCTTATAGGGTGCAAAGTGAATCTAATATGGTGAAAAGTGACTTACATGGTTGATTAGAGCCAAAATGTGGAATAAAATTAATTTGTATGAAAGTGGCATTAATATGTGGTAAAAGGATGTCAAATTGGATGTATATGATTTTAACATGTTAATTATACATATAGATTGTGGAAAGTGACTCATATAGGGTGCAAAACGACTCTAACATGGTGAAAAGTGACATACATGGTTAATTAGAACCAAAATATGGACCAAAATTGACTTTTATGAATGTGGCACTAAGAGGTTGTAAAAGGATTTCTAATTGCATGTACATGATATTAACATGTTAATTGTACCAATATATGATGGCAAGTGACTCTTATAAGGTGCAAATTGACTATAATATGGTGAGAAGTCACTTACATGATTGATTAGTGCCAAAATGTAGCCGAAAATTGACTTGTAGGAAAGGGGGTACCAGGAGGAGGTTAAAGGATGTCTTTTTGCAAGTACATGATGTTAACATTTTAATTGTATCAATATATGGTGGAAAGTGACTCTTATAAGCTGCAAAGTGACTCTAATATGGTGAAAAGTGACTTACATGGTTGAAGAGCCAAAATGTGGTACAAAATTAACTTGTATGAAAGTGGCATTAATAAGTGGTAAAAGGATGTCAAATTGGATGTATATGATGTTAACATGTTAATTGTTGTATATATGGTGGAAAGTGACTCTTATAAGGGTGCAAAGTGACTCTAATATGATGTAAAGTTACTTACATGGTTGATTAGATCCAAAATGTGGAACTAAATTGACCTGTATGAAAGTGGAATTAAGAGGTGGTAAAAGGATGTCAAATCGGATGTATATGATGTTAACATGTTAATTGTACAAATATATGGTGGAAAGTGACTCATATAGGGTGCAAAATGACTCTAATATGGTGAAAAGTGACTTGCATGGTTAATTAGAACCAAAATATGGACCAAAATTGACTTCTATGAATGTGGCACTAAGACGTGGTAAAAGCATTTCTAATTGCATGTACATGATGTTAACATATTAATTGTACCAATATATGATGGCAAGTGACTCTTATAAGGTGCAAAGTGACTCTAATATGGTGAAAAGTGAATTACATGGTTGATTAGAGCCAAAATGTGGAATAAAATTAACTTTTATGAAAGTGGCATTAATAGGTGGTAAAAGGATGTCAAATTGGATGTATATGATGTTAACATGTTAATTGTTGTATATATGGTGGAAAGTGACTCTTATAGGGAGCAGAGTGACTCTAATATGGTGAAAAGTGACTTACATGGTTGATTAGAACCAAAATGTGGAACAAAATTGACCTGTATGAAAGTGGAATTAAGAGGTGGTAAAAGGATGTCAATTCGGATGTATATGATGTTAACATGTTAATTGTACAAATATATGGTGCAAAGTGACTCATATAGGGTGCAAAATGACTCTAATATGGTGAAAAGTGACTTGCATGGTTAATTAGAACCAAAATGTGGACAAAAATTGACTTCTATGAATGTGGCACTAAGACGTGGTAAAAGGATTTCTAATTGCATGTACATGATGTTAACATATTAATTGTACTAATATATGATGGCAAGTGACTCTTATAAGGTGCAAAGTGACTCTAATAAGGTGATAAGTCACTAGATTGATTAGAGCCAAAATGTGGCCCAAAATTGACTTGTAGGAAAGGGGTAACAAAAGGTGGTTAGAAGGATGTTTAATTGCATGTACATGATGTTAACATGTTAATTGTATCAATATATATGGGGAAAGTGACTCTTATAGGGTGCAAAGTGAATCTAATATGGTGAAAAGTGACTTACATGGTTGATTAGAGCCAAAATGTGGAATAAAATTAACTTGTATGAAAGTGGCATTAATAGGTGGTAAAAGGATGTCAAATTGGATGTATATGATTTTAACATGTTAATTATACATATAGATTGTGGAAAGTTACTCATATAGGGTGCAAAACGACTCTAACATGGTGAAAAGTGACTTACATGGTTAATTAGAACCAAAATGTGGACCAAAATTGACTTTTTTGAATGTGGCACTAAGAGGTTGTAAAAGGATTTCTAATTGCATGTACATGATGTTAACATGTTAATTGTACCAATATATGATGGCAAGTGACTCTTATAAGGTGCAAATTGACTATAATATGGTGAGAAGTCACTTACATAATTGATTAGTGGCAAAATGTTGCCGAAAATTGACTTGTAGGAAAGGGGGTACCAGGAGGAGGTTAAAGGATGTCTAACTGCATGTACATGATGTTAACATGTTAATGGTATCAATATATGGTGGCAAATGACTCTTATAGGGTGCAAAGTGAATCTAATATGGTGAAAAGTGACTTCCATGGTTGATTAGAGCCAAAATGTGGAATAAAATTAACTTGTATGAAAGTGGCATTAATAGGTGGTAAAAGGATGTCAAATTGGATGTATATGATGTTAACATGTTAATTGTTGTATATATGGTGGAAAGTGACTCTTATAGGGTGCAAAGTGACTCTAATATGGTGAAAAGTGACTTATATGTTTGATTAAAACCAAAATGTGGATCAAAATTGACCTATATGAAAGGGGAACTAATAGGTGGTAAAAGGATGTCAAATTGGATGTATATGATGTTAACATGTTAAGTATACATATAGACTGTGGAAAGTGACTCATATAGGGTGCAAAACGACTCTAACATGGTGAAAAGTGACTTGCATGGTTAATTAGAACCAAAATGTGGACCAAAATTAACTTGTATGAATGTGGCATTAAGAGGTGGTCAAAGGATTTCTAATTGGATGTATATGATGTTAAGATGTTAATTGTACCTATATATGATGGCAAGTGACTCTTATCTGCAAAGTGATTCTAATATGGTGATAAGTCACTTACTTGATTGATTAGAGCCAAAATGTGGCCCAAAATTGACTTGTAGGAAAGGGGTACCAAAAGGTGGTTAAAATGATGTTTAATTGCATGTACATGATGTTAACATGTTAATTGTATCAATATATAGGGAAAGTGACTCTTATAGGGTGCAAAGTGACTCTTATAGGGTGCAAAGTGACTCTAATATGGTGAAAAGTGACTTACATGGTTGATTAGAGCCAAAATGTGGAATAAAATTAACTTGTATGAAAGTGGCATTAATAGGTGCCAAAAGGATGTCAAATTGGATGTATATGATGTTAACATGTTAATTATACCAATATATGATGGCAAGTGACTCTTATAAGGTGCAAATTGACTATAATATGGTGAGAAGTCACTTACATGATTGATTAGTGCCAAAATGTAGCCGAAAATTGACTTGTAGGAAAGGGGGTACCAGTAGGAGGTTAAAGGATGTCTTTTTGCAAGTACATGATGTTAACATGTTAATTGTATCAATATATGGTGGAAAGTGACTCTTATAGGGTGCAAAGTGACTCTAATACGGTGAAAAATGACTTACATGGTTGATTAGAGCCGAAATATGGTACAAAATTAACTTGTATGAAAGTGGCATTAATAAGTGGTAAAAGGATGTCAAATTGGATGTATATGATGCTAACATGTTAATTGTTGTATATATGGTGGAAAGTGACTCTTATAGGGGTGCAAAGTGACTCTAATATGATGTAAAGTTACTTACATGGTTGATTAGATCCAAAATGTGGAACTAAATTGACATGTATGAAAGTGGAATTAAGAGGTGGTAAAAGGATGTCAAATCGGATGTATATGATGTTAACATGTTAATTGTACAAATATATGGTGGAAAGTGACTCATATAGGGTGCAAAATGACTCTAATATGGTGAAAAGTGACTTGCATAGTTAATTAGAACCAAAATGTGGACCAAAATTGACTTGTATGAATGTGGCACTAAGACGTGGTAAAAGGATTTCTAATTGCATGTACATGATGTTAACATATTAATTGTACCAATATATGATGGCAAGTGACTCTTATAAGGTGCAAAGTGACTCTAATATGGTGAAAAGTGAATTACATGGTTGATTAGAGCCAAAATGTGGAATAAAATTAACTTTCATGAAAATGGCATTAATCGGTGGTAAAAGGATGTCAAATTGGATGTATATGATGTTAACATGTTAATTGTTGTATATATGGTGGAAAGTGACTCTTATAGGGAGTAGAGTGACTCTAATATGGTGAAAAGTGACTTACATGGTTGATTAGAACCAAAATATGGAACAAAATTGACCTGTATGAAAGTGGAACTAATAGGTGGTAAAAGGATGTCAAATTGGATGTATATGATAACATGTTAAGTATACATATAGATTGTGGAAAGTGACTCATATAGGGTGCAAAACGACTCTAACATGGTGAAAAGTGACTTACATGGTTAATTAGAACCAAAATGTGGACCAAAATTGACTTGTATGAATGTGGCATTAAGAGGTGGTAAAAGGATTTCTAATTGGAAGTATATGATGTTAAGATGTTAATTGTACCAATATATGATGGCAAGTGACTCTTATAAGGTGCAAAGTGACTCTAATATGGTGATAAGTCACTTGATTGATTAGAGCCAAAATGTGGCCCAAAATTGACTTGTAGGAAAGGGGTAACAAAAGGTGGTTAGAAGGATGTTTAATTGCATGTACATGATGTTAATATGTTAATTGTATCAATATATGGGGAAAGTGACTCTTATAGGGTGCAAAGTGAATCTAATATGGTGAAAAGTGACTTACATGGTTGATTAGGGCCAAAATGTGGAATAAAATTAACTTGTATGAAAGTGGCATTAATAGGTGGTAAAAGGATGTCAAATTGGATGTATATGATTTTAACATGTTAATTATACATATAGATTGTGGAAAGTGACTCATATAGGGTGCAAAACGACTCTAACATGGTGAAAAGTGACATACATGGTTAATTAGAACCAAAATATGGACCAAAATTGACTTTTATGAATGTGGCACTAAGAGGTTGTAAAAGGATTTCTAATTGCATGTACATGATATTAACATGTTAATTGTACTAATATATGATGGCAAGTGACTCTTATAAGGTGCAAATTGACTATAATATGGTGAGAAGTCACTTACATGATTGATTAGTGCCAAAATGTAGCCGAAAATTGACTTGTAGGAAAGGGGGTACCATGAGGAGGTTAAAGGATGTCTTTTTGCAAGTACATGATGTTAACATTTTAATTGTATCAATATATGGTGGAAAGTGACTCTTATAGGCTGCAAAGTGACTCTAATATGGTGAAAAGTGACTTACATGGTTGAAGAGCCAAAATGTGGTACAAAATTAACTTGTATGAAAGTGGCATTAATAAGTGGTAAAAGGATGTCAAATTGGATGTATATGATGTTAACATGTTAATTGTTGTATATATGGTGGAAAGTGACTCTTATAAGGGTGCAAAGTGACTCTAATATGATGTAAAGTTACTTACATGGTTGATTAGATCCAAAATGTGGAACTAAATTGACCTGTATGAAAGTGGAATTAAGAGGTGATAAAAGGATGTCAAATCGGATGTATATGATGTTAACATGTTAATTGTACAAATATATGGTGGAAAGTGACTCATATAGGGTGCAAAATGACTCTAATATGGTGAAAAGTGACTTGCATGGTTAATTAGAACCAAAATATGGACCAAAATTGACTTCTATGAATGTGGCACTAAGACGTGGTAAAAGCATTTCTAATTGCATGTACATGATGTTAACATATTAATTGTACCAATATATGATGGCAAGGGACTCTTATAAGGTGCAAAGTGACTCTAATATGGTGAAAAGTGAATTACATGGTTGATTAGAGCCAAAATGTGGAATAAAATTAACTTTTATGAAAGTGGCATTAATAGGTGGTAAAAGGATGTCAAATTGGATGTATATGATGTTAACATGTTAATTGTTGTATATATGGTGGAAAGTGACTCTTATAGGGAGCAGAGTGACTCTAATATGGTGAAAAGTGACTTACATGGTTGATTAGAACCAAAATGTGGAACAAAATTGACCTGTATGAAAGTGGAATTAAGAGGTGGTAAAAGGATGTCAATTCGGATGTATATGATGTTAACATGTTAATTGTACAAATATATGGTGCAAAGTGACTCATATAGGGTGCAAAATGACTCTAATATGGTGAAAAGTGACTTGCATGGTTAATTAGAACCAAAATGTGGACAAAAATTGACTTCTATGAATGTGGCACTAAGACGTGGTAAAAGTATTTCTAATTGCATGTACATGATGTTAACATATTAATTGTACTAATATATGATGGCAAGTGACTCTTATAAGGTGCAAAGTGACTCTAATAAGGTGATAAGTCACTAGATTGATTAGAGCCAAAATGTGGCCCAAAATTGACTTGTAGGAAAGGGGTAACAAAAGGTGGTTAGAAGGATGTTTAATTGCATGTACATGATGTTAACAAGTTAATTGTATCAATATATATGGGGAAAGTGACTCTTATAGGGTGCAAAGTGAATCTAATATGGTGAAAAGTGACTTACATGGTTGATTAGAGCCAAAATGTGGAATAAAATTAACTTGTATGAAAGTGGCATTAATAGGTGGTAAAAGGATGTCAAATTGGATGTATATGATTTTAACATGTTAATTATACATATAGATTGTGGAAAGTTACTCATATAGGGTGCAAAACGACTCTAACATGGTGAAAAGTGACTTACATGGTTAATTAGAACCAAAATGTGGACCAAAATTGACTTTTTTGAATGTGGCACTAAGAGGTTGTAAAAGGATTTCTAATTGCATGTACATGATGTTAACATGTTAATTGTACCAATATATGATGGCAAGTGACTCTTATAAGGTGCAAATTGACTATAATATGGTGAGAAGTCACTTACATAATTGATTAGTGGCAAAATGTTGCCGAAAATTGACTTGTAGGAAAGGGGGTACCAGGAGGAGGTTAAAGGATGTCTAACTGCATGTACATGATGTTAACATGTTAATGGTATCAATATATGGTGGCAAATGACTCTTATAGGGTGCAAAGTGACTCTAATATGGTGAAAAGTGACTTCCATGGTTGATTAGAGCCAAAATGTGGAATAAAATTAACTTGTATGAAAGTGGCATTAATAGGTGGTAAAAGGATGTCAAATTGGATGTATATGATGTTAACATGTTAATTGTTGTATATATGGTGGAAAGTGACTCTTATAGGGTGCAAAGTGACTCTAATATGGTGAAAAGTGACTTATATGTTTGATTAAAACCAAAATGTGGATCAAAATTGACCTATATGAAAGGGGAACTAATAGGTGGTAAAAGGATGTCAAATTGGATGTATATGATGTTAACATGTTAAGTATACATATAGACTGTGGAAAGTGACTCATATAGGGTGCAAAACGACTCTAACATGGTGAAAAGTGACTTGCATGGTTAATTAGAACCAAAATGTGGACCAAAATTGACTTGTATGAATGTGGCATTAAGAGGTTGGGATTTCTAATTGGATGTATATGATGTTAAGATGTTAATTGTACCTATATATGATGGCAAGTGACTCTTATAAGGTGCAAAGTGACTCTAATATGGTGAAAAGTGAATTACATGGTTGATTAGAGCCAAAATGTGGAATAAAATTAACTTTCATGAAAATGGCATTAATAGGTGGTAAAAGGATGTCAAATTGGATGTATATGATGTTAACATGTTAATTGTTGTATATATGGTGGAAAGTGACTCTTATAGGGAGTAGAGTGACTCTAATATGGTGAAAAGTGACTTACATGGTTGATTAGAACCAAAATATGGAACAAAATTGACCTGTATGAAAGTGGAACTAATAGGTGGTAAAAGGATGTCAAATTGGATGTATATGATAACATGTTAAGTATACATATAGATTGTGGAAAGTGACTCATATAGGGTGCAAAACGACTCTAACATGGTGAAAAGTGACTTACATGGTTAATTAGAACCAAAATGTGGACCAAAATTGACTTGTATGAATGTGGCATTAAGAGGTGGTAAAAGGATTTCTAATTGGAAGTATATGATGTTAAGATGTTAATTGTACCAATATATGATGGCAAGTGACTCTTATAAGGTGCAAAGTGACTCTAATATGGTGATAAGTCACTTGATTGATTAGAGCCAAAATGTGGCCCAAAATTGACTTGTAGGAAAGGGGTAACAAAAGGTGGTTAGAAGGATGTTTAATTGCATGTACATGATGTTAATATGTTAATTGTATCAATATATGGGGAAAGTGACTCTTATAGGGTGCAAAGTGAATCTAATATGGTGAAAAGTGACTTACATGGTTGATTAGGGCCAAAATGTGGAATAAAATTAACTTGTATGAAAGTGGCATTAATAGGTGGTAAAAGGATGTCAAATTGGATGTATATGATTTTAACATGTTAATTATACATATAGATTGTGGAAAGTGACTCATATAGGGTGCAAAACGACTCTAACATGGTGAAAAGTGACTTACATGGTTAATTAGAACCAAAATATGGACCAAAATTGACTTTTATGAATGTGGCACTAAGAGGTTGTAAAAGGATTTCTAATTGCATGTACATGATATTAACATGTTAATTGTACCAATATATGATGGCAAGTGACACTTATAAGGTGCAAATTGACTATAATATGGTGAGAAGTCACTTACATAATTGATTAGTGCCAAAATGTTGCCGAAAATTGACTTGTAGGAAAGGGGGTACCAGGAGGAGGTTAAAGGATGTCTAATTGCATGTACATGATGTTAACATGTTAATTGTATCAATATATGGTGGCAAGTGACTCTTATAGGGTGCAAAGTGACTCTAATATGGTGAAAATTGACTTCCATGGTTGATTAGAGCCAAAATGTGGAATAAAATTAACTTGTATGAAAGTGGCATCAATAGGTGGTAAAAGGATGTCAGATTGGATGTATATGATCCTAACATGTTAATTATTGTATATAAGGTGGAAAGTGACTCTTATAGGGTGCAAAGTGACTCTAATATGATGAAAAGTGACTTACATGGTTGATTAGAACCAAAATGTGGAACAACATTGACCTGTATGAAAGTGGAATTAAGAGGTGGTAAAAGGATGTCAAATCGGATGTATATGATGTTAACATGTTAATTGTACAAATATATGGTGGAAAGTGACTCATATAGTGTGCAAACTGACTCTAATATGGTGAAAAGTGACTTGCATGGTTAATTAGAACCAAAATGTGGACCAAAACTGACTTGAATGAATGTGGCACTAAGACGTGGTAAAAGGATTTCTAATTGCATGTACATGATGTTAACATATTAATTGTACTAATATATGATGGCAAGTGACTCTTATAAGGTGCAAAGTGACTCTAATATGGTGAAAAATGACTTACATGGTTGATTAGAGCCAAAATGTGGAATAAAATTAACTTGTTTGAAAGTGGCATTAATAGGTGGTAAAAGGATGTCAAATTGGATGTATAGATGTTAACATGTTAATTGTTGTATATATGGTGGAAAGTGACTCTTATAGGGTGCAGAGTGACTCTAATATGGTGAAAAGTGACTTACATGGTTGATTAGAACCAAAATGTGGAACAAAATTGACCTGTATGAAAGTGGAACTAATAGGTGGTAAAAGGATGTCAAATTGGATGTATATGATAACATGTTAAGTATACATATAGATTGTGGAGAGTGACTCATATAGGGTGCAAAACGACTCTAACATGGTGAAAAGTGACTTACATGGTTAATTAGAACCAAAATGTGGACCAAAATTGACTTGTATGAATGTGGCATTAAGAGGTGGTAACAGGATTTCGAATTGGATGTATATGATGTTAAGATGTTAATTGTACCAATATATGATGACAAGTGACTCTTATAAGGTGCAAAGTGACTCTAATATGGTGATAAGTCACTTGATTAATTAGAGCCAAAATGTGGCCCAAAATTGACTTGTAGGAAAGGTGTACCAAAAGGTGGTTAGAAGGATGTTTAATTGCATGTACATGATGTTAACATATTAATTGTATCAATATATGGGGAAAGTGACTCTTATAGGGTGCAAAGTGACTCTAATATGGTGAAAATTGACTTACATGGTTGATCATAGCCAAAATGTGGAATAAAATTAACTTGTATGAAAGTGGCATTAGTAGGTGGTAAAAGGATGTCAAATTGGATGTATATGATGTTAACATGTTAATTGTTGTATATATGGTGGAAAATGACTCTTATAGGGTGCAAAGTGACTCTAATATGGTGAAAAGTGACTTACATGGTTGATTAAACCAAAATGTGGAACAAAATTGACCTGTATGAAAGTGGAACTAATAGGTGGTAAAAGGATGTCAAATTAGATGTATATGATGTTAACATGTTAATTATACATATATATTGTGGAAAGTGACTCATATAAGGTGCAAAACGACTCTAACATGGTGAAAAGTGACTTACATGGTTAATTAGAACCAAAATGTAGACCAAAATTGACTTGTATGAATGTAGCACTAAGATGTTGTAAAAGGATTTCTAATTGCATGTACATGATGTTAACATGTTAATTGTACCAATATATGATGGCAAATGACTCTTATAAGGTGCAAATTGACTATAATATGGTGAGAAGTCACTTACATGATTGATTAGTGCCAAAATGTAGCCGAAAATTGACTTGTAGGAAAGGGGGCACCAGGAGGAGGTTAAAGGATGTCTAATTGATGTACATGATGTTAACATGTTAATTTTATCAATATATGGTGGCAACTAACTCTTATAGGGTTCAAAGTGACTCTAATTTGGTGAAAAGTGACATACATGGTTGATTAGAGCCAAAATGTGGTAAAAAATGAACTTGTATGAAGGTGGCATTAATAGGCGGTAAAAGGATGTCAAATTGGATGTATATGATGTTAACATATTAATTGTTGTATATATGGTGGAAAGTGACTCTTATAGGGGTGCAAAGTGACTCTAATATGATGTAAAGTTATTTACATGGTGGATTAGATCCAAAATGTGGAACTAAATTGACCTGTATGAAAGTGGAATTAAGAGGTGGTAAAAGAATGTCAAATCGGATGTATATGATGTTAACATGTTAACTGTACAAATATATGGTGGAAAGTGACTCATATAGGGTGCAAAATGACTCTAATATGGTGAAAAGTGACTTGCCTAGTTAATTAGAACCAAGATGTGGACCAAAATTGACTTGTATGAATGTGGCACTAAAACGTGGTAAAAGGATTTCTAATTGCATGTACATGATGTTAACATATTAATTGTACCAATATATGATGGCAAGTGACTCTTATAAGGTACAAAGTGACTCTAATATGGTGAAAAGTGACTTACATGGTTGATTAGAGCCAAATTGTGGAATAAAATTAACTTGTACGAAAGTGGCATTAATAGGTGGTAAAAGGATGTCAAATTGGATGTATATGATGTTAACATGTTAATTGTTGTATATATGGTGGAAAGTGACTCTTATAGGGTGCAGAGTGACTCTAATATGGTGAAAAGTGCCTTACATGGTTGATTAGAACCAAAATGTGGAACAAAATTGACCTGTATGAAAGTGGAACTAATAGGTGATAAAAGGATGTCAAATTGGATGTATATGATAACATGTTAAGTATACATATAGATTGTGGAAAGTGACTCATATAGGGTGCAAAACGACTCTGACATGGTGAAAAGTGACTTACATGGTTAATTAGAACCAAAATGTGGACCAAAATTGACTTGTATGAATGTGGCATTAAGAGGTGGTAAAAGGATTTCTAATTGGAAGTATATGATGTTAAGATGTTAATTGTACCAATATATGATGGCAAGTGACTCTTATAAGGTGCAAAGTGACTCTAATACGGTGATAAGTCACTTGCTTGATTGATTAGAGCCAAAATATGGCCCAAAATTGACTTGTAGGAAAGGGGTAACAAAAGGTGGTTAGAAGGATGTTTAATTGCATGTACAAGATGTTAACATGACAATTGTATCAATATATGGGGAAAGTGACTCTTATAGGGTGCAAAGTGAATCTAATATGGTGAAAAGTGACTTACATGGTTGATTAGAGCCAAAATGTGGAATAAAATTAACTTGTATGAAAGTGGCATTAATAAAAGGATGTCAAATTGGATGTATATGATTTTAACATGTTAATTATACATATAGATTGTGGAAAGTGACTCATATAGGGTGGAAAACGACTCCAACATGGTGAAAAGTGACTTACATGGTTAATTAGAACCAAAATGTGGACCAAAATTGACTTTTATGAATGTGGCACTAAGAAGTTGTGAAAGGATTTCTAATTGCATGTACATGATGTTAACATGTTAATTGTACCAATATATGATGGCAAGTGACTCTTATAAGGTGCAAATTGACTATAATATGGTGAGAAGTCACTTACATGATTGATTAATGGCAAAATGTTGCCGAAAATTGACTTGTAGGAAAGGGGGTACCATGAGGAGGTTAAAGGATGTCTAATTGCATGTACATGATGTTAACATGTTAATTGTATCAATATATGGTGGCAATTGACTCTTATAGGGTGCAAAGAGACTCTAATATGGTAAAAAGTGACTTACATGGTTGATTAGAGCCAAAATGTGGAATAAAATTAACTTGTATGAAAGTGGCATTAATAGGTGGTAAAAGGATGTCAAATTGGATGTATATGATGTTAACATGTTAATTGTTGTATATATAGTGGAAAGTGACTCTTATATGGTGAAAAGTGACTCTAATATGGTGAAAAGTGACTTATATGGTTGATTAAAACCAAAATGTGGAACAAAATTAACCTGTATGAAAGGGGAACTAATAGGTGGCAAAAGGATGTCAAATTGGATGTATATGATGTTAACATGTTAAGTATACATATAGACTGTGGAAAGTGACTCATATAGGGTGCAAAACGACTCTAACATGGTGAAAAGTGACTTGCATGGTTAATTAGAACCAAAATGTGGACCAAAATTGACTTGTATGAATGTGGCATTAAGAGGTGGTAAAAGGATTTCTAATTGGATGTATATGATGTTAAGATGTTAATTGTACCAATATATGATGGCAAGTAACTCTTATCTGCAAAGTGATTCTAATATGGTGATAAGTCACTTACTTGATTGATTAGAGCCAAAATATGGCCCAAAATTGACTTGTAGGGAAGGGGTACCAAAAGGTGGTTAGAATGATGTTTAATTGCATGTACATGATGTTAACATGTTAATCGTATCAATATATAGGTAATGTGACTCTTTTAGGGTGCAAAGTGACCCTAATATGGTAAAAAGTGACTTACATGGTTGATTAGAGCCAAAATGTGGAACAAAATTAACTTGTATGAAAGTGGCATTAATAGGTGGCAAAAGGATGTTACATTGGATGTATATGATTTTAACATGTTAATTATACATATAGATTGTGGAAAGTGACTCATATATAGGGTGCAAAACGACTCTAACATGGTGAAAAGTGACTTACATGGTTAATTAGAACCAAAATATGGACCAAAATTGACTTGTATGAATGTGGCACTAAGAGGTTATAAAAGGATTTCTAATTGCATGTACATGATGTTAACATGTTAATTATACCAATATATGATGGCAAGTGACTCTTATAAGGTGCAAATTGACTATAATATGGTGAGAAGTCACTTACATGATTGATTAGTGCCAAAATGTAGCCGAAAATTGACTTGTAGGAAAGGGGGTACCAGGAGGAGGTTAAAGGATGTCTTTTTGCAAGTACATGATGTTAACATGTTAATTGTATCAATATATGGTGGAAAGTGACTCTTATAGGATGCAAAGTGACTCTAATATGGTGAAAAGTGACTTACATGGTTGAAGAGCCAAAATGTGGTACAAAATTAACTTGTATGAAAGTGGCATTAATAAGTGGTAAAAGGATGTCAAATTGGATGTATATGATGTTAACATGTTAATTGTTGTATATATGGTGGAAAGTGACTCTTATAGGGGTGCAAAGTGACTCTTATAGGGGTGCAAAATGACTCTAATATGATGTAAAGTTACTTACATGGTTGATTAGATCCAAAATGTGGAACTAAATTGACCTGTATGAAAGTGGAATTAAGAGGTGGTAAAAGGATGTCAAATCGGATGTATATGATGTTAACATGTTAATTGTACAAATATATGGTGGAAAGTGACTCATATAGGGTGCAAAATGACTCTAATATGGTGAAAAGTGACTTGCATGGTTAATTAGAACCAAAATATGGACCAAAATTGACTTGTATGAATGTGGCACTAAGACGTGGTAAAAGGATTTCTAATTGCATGTACATGATGTTAACATATTAATTGTACCAATATATGATGGCAAGTGACTCTTATAAGGTGCAAAGTGACTCTAATATGGTGAAAAGTGAATTACATGGTTGATTAGAGCCAAAATGTGGAATAAAATTAACTTTTATGAAAGTGGCATTAATAGGTGGTAAAAGGATGTCAAATTGGATGTATATGATGTTAACATGTTAATTGTTGTATATATGGTGGAAAGTGACTCTTATAGGGAGCAGAGTGACTCTAACATGGTGAAAAGTAACTTACATGGTTGATTAGAACCAAAATGTGGAACAAAATTGACATGTATGAAAGTGGAACTAATAGGTGGTAAAAGGATGTCAAATTGGATGTATATGATAACATGTTAAGTCTACATATAGATTGTGGAAAGTGACTCATATAGGGTGCAAAACGACTCTAACATGGTGAAAAGTGACTTACATGGTTAATTAGAACCAAAATGTGGACCAAAATTGACTTGTATGAATGTGGCATTAAGAGGTGGTAAAAGGATTTCTAATTGGAAGTATATGATGTTAAGATGTTAATTGTACCAATATATGATGGCAAGTGACTCTTATAAGGTGCAAAGTGACTCTAATATGGTGATAAGTAACTTGATTGATTAGAGCCAAAATGTGGCCCAAAATTGACTTGTAGGAAAGGGGTAACAAAAGGTGGTTAGAAGGATGTTTAATTGCATGTACATGATGTTAACATGTTAATTGTATCAATATATGGGGAAAGTGACTCTTATAGGGTGCAAAGTGAATCTAATATGGTGAAAAGTGACTTGGTTGATTAGAGCCAAAATGTGGAATAAAATTAACTTGTATGAAAGTGGCATTAATATGTGGTAAAAGGATGTCAAATTGGATGTATATGATTTTAACATGTTAATTATACATATAGATTGTGGAAAGTGACTCATATAGGGTGCAAAACGACTCTAACATGGTGAAAAGTGACATACATGGTTAATTAGAACCAAAATATGGACCAAAATTGACTTTTATGAATGTGGCACTAAGAGGTTCTAAAAGGATTTCTAATTGCATGTACATGATATTAACTTGTTAATTGTACCAATATATGATGGCAAGTGACTCTTATAAGGTGCAAATTGACTATAATATGGTGAGAAGTCACTTACATGATTGATTAGTTCCAAAATGTAGCCGAAAATTGACTTGTAGGAAAGGGGGTACCAGGAGGAGGTTAAAGGATGTCCTTTTGCAAGTACATGATGTTAACATTTTAATTGTATCAATATATGGTGGAAAGTGACTCTTATAGGCTGCAAAGTGACTCTAATATGGTGAAAAGTGACTTACATGGTTGAAGAGCCAAAATGTGGTACAAAATTAACTTGTATGAAAGTGGCATTAATAAGTGGTAAAAGGATGTCAAATTGGATGTATATGATGTTAACATGTTAATTGTTGTATATATGGTGGAAAGTGACTCTTATAAGGGTGCAAAGTGACTCTAATATGATGTAAAGTTACTTACATGGTTGATTAGATCCAAAATGTGGAACTAAATTGACCTGTATGAAAGTGGAATTAAGAGGTGGTAAAAGGATGTCAAATCGGATGTATATGATGTTAACATGTTAATTGTACAAATATATGGTGGAAAGTGACTCATATAGGGTGCAAAATGACTCTAATATGGTGAAAAGTGACTTGCATGGTTAATTAGAACCAAAATATGGACCAAAATTGACTTGTATGAATGTGGCACTAAGACGTGGTAAAAGCATTTCTAATTGCATGTACATGATGTTAACATATTAATTGTACCAATATATGATGGCAAGTGACTCTTATAAGGTGCAAAGTGACTCTAATATGGTGAAAAGTGAATTACATGGTTGATTAGAGCCAAAATGTGGAATAAAATTAACTTTTATGAAAGTGGCATTAATAGGTGGTAAAAGGATGTCAAATTGGATGTATATGATGTTAACATGTTAATTGTTGTATATATGGTGGAAAGTGACTCTTATAGGGAGCATAGTGACTCTAATATGGTGAAAAGTGACTTACATGGTTGATTAGAACCAAAATGTGGAACAAAATTGACCTGTATGAAAGTGGAATTAAGAGGTGGTAAAAGGATGTCAATTCGGATGTATATGATGTTAACATGTTAATTGTACAAATATATGGTGCAAAGTGACTCATATAGGGTGCAAAATGACTCTAATATGGTGAAAAGTGACTTGCATGGTTAATTAGAACCAAAATGTGGACCAAAATTGACTTCTATGAATGTGTCACTAAGACGTGGTAAAAGGATTTCTAATTGCATGTACATGATGTTAACATATTAATTGTACTAATATATGATGGCAAGTGACTCTTATAAGGTGCAAAGTGACTCTAATAAGGTGATAAGTCACTAGATTGATTAGAGCCAAAATGTGGCCCAAAATTGACTTGTAGGAAAGGGGTAACAAAAGGTGGTTAAAAGGATGTTTAATTGCATGTACATGATGTTAACATGTTAATTGTATCAATATATATGGGGAAAGTGACTCTTATAGGGTGCAAAGTGAATCTAATATGGTGAAAAGTGACTTACATGGTTGATTAGAGCCAAAATGTGGAATAAAATTAACTTGTATGAAAGTGGCATTAATAGGTGGTAAAAGGATGTCAAATTGGATGTATATGATTTTAACATGTTAATTATACATATAGATTGTGGAAAGTTACTCATATAGGGTGCAAAACGACTCTAACATGGTGAAAAGTGACTTACATGGTTAATTAGAACCAAAATTTGGACCAAAATTGACTTTTATGAATGTGGCACTAAGAGGTTGTAAAAGGATTTCTAATTGCATGTACATGATGTTAACATGTTAATTGTACCAATATATGATGGCAAGTGACTCTTATAAGGTGCAAATTGACTATAATATGGTGAGAAGTCACTTACATAATTGATTAGTGGCAAAATGTTGCCGAAAATTGACTTGTAGGAAAGGGGGTACCAGGAGGAGGTTAAAGGATGTCTAACTGCATGTACATGATGTTAACATGTTAATGGTATCAATATATGGTGGCAAATGACTCTTATAGGGTGCAAAGTGACTCTAATATGGTGAAAAGTGACTTCCATGGTTGATTAGAGCCAAAATGTGGAATAAAATTAACTTGTATGAAAGTGGCATTAATAGGTGGTAAAAGGATGTCAAATTGGATGTATATGATGTTAACATGTTAATTGTTGTATATATGGTGGAAAGTGACTCTTATAGGGTGCAAAGTGACTCTAATATGGTGAAAAGTGACTTATATGTTTGATTAAAACCAAAATATGGATCAAAATTGACCTATATGAAAGGGGAACTAATAGGTGGTAAAAGGATGTCAAATTGGATGTATATGATGTTAACATGTTAAGTATACATATAGACTGTGGAAAGTGACTCATATAGGGTGCAAAACGACTCTAACATGGTGAAAAGTGACTTGCATGGTTAATTAGAACCAAAATGTGGACCAAAATTGACTTGTATGAATGTGGCATTAAGAGGTGGTCAAAGGATTTCTAATTGGATGTATATGATGTTAAGATGTTAATTGTACCTATATATGATGGCAAGTGACTCTTATCTGCAAAGTGATTCTAATATGGTGATAAGTCACTTGATTGATTAGAGCCAAAATGTGGCCCAAAATTGACTTGTAGGAAAGGGGTACCAAAAGGTGGTTAAAATGATGTTTAATTGCATGTACATGATGTTAACATGTTAATTGTATCAATATATAGGGAAAGTGACTCTTATAGGGTGCAAAGTGACTCTTATAGGGTGCAAAGTGACTCTAATATGGTGAAAAGTGACTTACATGGTTGATTAGAGCCAAAATGTGGAATAAAATTAACTAGTATGAAAGTGGCATTAGTAGGTGCCAAAAGGATGTCAAATTGGATGTATATGATTTTAACATGTTAATTATACATATATATTGTGGAAAGTGACTCATGTAGGGTGCAAAACGACTCTAACATGGTGAAAAGTGACTTACATGGTTAATTAGAACCAAAATGTGGACCAAAATTGACTTGTATGAATGTGGCACTAAGAGGTTATAAAAGGATTTCTAATTGCATGTACATGATGTTAACATGTTAATTATACCAATATATGATGGCAAGTGACTCTTATAAGGTGTAAATTGACTATAATATGGTGAAAAGTCACTTACATGATTGATTAGTGCCAAAATGTAGCTGAAAATTGACTTGTAGGAAAGGGGGTACCAGGAGGAGGTTAAAGGATGTCTTTTTGCAAGTACATGATGTTAACATTTTAATTGTATCAATATATGGTGGAAAGTGACTCTTATAGGGTGCAAAGTGACTCTAATATGGTGAAAAGTGACTTACATGGTTGATTAGAGCCAAAATGTGGTACAAAATTAACTTGTATGAAAGTGGCATTAATAAGTGGTAAAAGGATGTCAAATTGGATGTATATGATGTCAACATGTTAATTGTTGTATATATGGTGGAAAGTGACTCTTATAGGGGTGCAAAGTGACTCTAATATGATGTAAAGTTACTTACATGGTTGATTAGATCCAAAATATGGAACTAAATTGACCTGTATGAAAGTGGAATTAAGAGGTGGTAAAAGGATATCAAATCGGATGTCTATGATGTTAACATGTTAATTGTACAAATATATGGTGGAAAGTGACTCATATAGGGTGCAAAATGACTCTAATATGGTGAAAAGTGACTTGCATGGTTAATTAGAACCAAAATGTGGACCAAAATTGACTTGTATGAATGTGGCACTAAGACGTGGTAAAAGATTTCTAATTGCATGTACATGATGTTAACATATTAATTGTACCAATATATGATGGAAGTGACTCTTATAAGGTGCAAAGTGACTCTAATATGGTGAAAAGTGAATTACATGGTTGATTAGAGCCAAAATGTGGAATAAAATTAACTTTTATGAAAGTGGAATTAATAGGTGGTAAAAGGAATTCAAATTGGATGTATATGATGTTAACATGTTAATTGTTGTATATATGGTGGAAAGTGACTATTATAGGGAGCAGAGTGACTCTAATATGGTGAAAAGTGAATTACATGGTTGATTAGAAGCAAAATGTGGAACAAAATTGACCTGTATGAAAGTGGAACTAATAGGTGGTAAAAGGATGTCAAATTGGATGTATATGATAACATGTTAAGTCTACATATAGATTGTGGAAAGTGACTCATATAGGGTGCAAAATGACTCTAACATGGTCAAAAGTGACTTACATGGTTAATTAGAACCAAAATGTGGACCAAAATTGACTTGTATGAATGTGGCATTAAGAGGTGGTAAAAGGATTTCTAATTGGAAGTATATGATGTTAAGATGTTAATTGTACCAATATATGATGGCAAGTGACTCTTATAAGGTGCAAAGTGACTCTAATATGGTGATAAGTCACTTGATTGATTAGAGCCAAAATGTGGCCCAAAATTGACTTGTAGGAAAGGGGTAACAAAAGGTGGTTAGAAGGATGTTTAATTGCATGTACATGATGTTAACATGTTAATTGTATCAAAATATGGGGAAAGTGACTCTTATAGGGTGCAAAGTGAATCTAATATGGTGAAAAGTGACTTACATGGTTGATTAGAGCCAAAATGTGGAATAAAATTAACTTGTATGAAAGTGGCATTAATATGTGGTAAAAGGATGTCAAATTGGATGTATATGATTTTAACATGTCAATTATACATATAGATTGTGGAAAGTGACACATATAGGGTGCAAAACGACTCTAACATGGTGAAAAGTGACATACATGGTTAATTAGAACCAAAATATGGACCAAAATTGACTTTTATGAATGTGGCACTAGGAGGTTGTAAAAGGATTTCTAATTACATGTACATGATATTAACATGTTAATTGTACCAATATATGATGGCAAGTGACTCTTATAAGGTGCAAATTGACTATAATATGGTGAGAAGTCACTTACATGATTGATTAGTGCCAAAATGTTGCCGAAAATTGACTTGTAGGAAAGGGGGTACAAGGAGGAGGTTAAAGGATGTCGAATTGCATGTATAGATGTTAACATGTTAATTGTATCAATATATGGTGGCAAGTGACTCTTATAGGGTGCAAAGTGACTCTAATATGGTGAAAAGTGACTTCCATGGTTGATTAGAGCCAAAATGTGGAATAAAATTAACTTGTATGAAAGTGGCATTAATAGGTGGTAAAAGGATGTCAAATTGGATGTATATGATGCTAACATGTTAATTGTTGTATATATGGTGGAAAGTGACTCTTATAGGGTGCAAAGTGACTCTAATATGATGAAAAGTGACTTACATTGTTGATTAGAACCAAAATGTGGAACTAAATTGACCTGTATGAAAGTGGAATTAAGAGGTGGTAAAAGGATGTCAATTCGGATGTATATTATGTTAACATGTTAATTGTACAAATATATGGTGCAAAGTGACTCATATAGGGTGCAAAATGACTCTAATATGGTGAAAAGGGACTTGCATGGTTAATTAGAACCAAAATGTGGACCAAAATTGACTTCTATGAATGTGGCACTAAGACGTGGTAAAAGGATTTCTAATTGCATGTACATGATGTTAACATATTAATTGTACTAATATATGATGGCAAGTGACTCTTATAAGGTGCAAAGTGACTCTAATATGGTTAAAAATGACTTACATGGTTGATTAGAGCCAAAATGTGGAATAAAATTAACTTGTATGAAAGTGGCATTAATAGGTGGTAAAAGGATGTCAAATTGGATGTATATGATTTTAACATGTTAATTATACATATAGATTGTGGAAAGTGACTCATATAGGGTGCAAAACGACTCTAACATGGTGAAAAGTGACTTACATGGTTAATTTGAACCAAAATGTGGACCAAAATTGACTTTTATGAATGTAGCACTAAGAGGTTGTAAAAGGATTTCTAATTGCATGTACATGATGTTAACATGTTAATTGTACCAAATATATGATGGCAAGTGACTCTTATAAGGTGCAAATTGACTATAATATGGTGAGAAGTCAATTAAATGATTGATTAGTGCCAAAATGTAGCCGAAAATTGACTTGTAGGAAAGGGGGTACCAGGAGGAGGTTAAAGGATGTCTAATTGCATGTACATGATGTTAATATGTTAATTGTATCAATATATGGTGGCAAGTGACTCTTATAGGGTGCAAAGTGACTCTAATATGGTGAAAAGTGACTTACATGGTTGATTAGAGCCAAAATGTGGAATAAAATTAACTTGTATGAAAGTGGCATCAATAGGTGGTAAAAGGATGTCAAATTGGATGTATATGATGTTAACAAGTTAATTGTTTTATATATGGTGGAAAGTGACTCTTATAGGGTGCAAAGTGACTCTAATATGGTGAAAAGTGACTTACATGGTTGATTAGAACCAAAATGTGGTACAAAATTGACCTTTACGAAAGAGGAACTAATAGGTGGTAAAAGGATGTCAAATTGGATGTATATGATGTTAACATGTTAAGTATACATATAGATTGTGGAAAGTGACTCATATAGGGTGCAAAACGACTCTAACATGGTGAAAAGTGACTTGCATGGTTAATTAGAACCAAAATGTGGACCAAAATTGACTTGTATGAATGTGGCATTAAGAGGTGGTAAAAGGATTTCTAATTGGATGTATATGATGTTAAGATGTTAATTGTACCAATATATGATGGCAAGTGACTCTTATAAGGTGCAAAGTGATTCTAATATGGTGATAAGTCACTTACTTGATTGATTAGAGCCAAAATGTGGCCCAAAATTGACTTGTAGAAAAGGGGTACCAAGAGGTGGTTAAAGGATTTCTAATTGCATGTACATGATGTTAACATGTTAATTGTATCAATATAAGGTGGCAATTGACTCTTATAGGGTGCAAAGTGACTCAAATATGGTGAAAAGTGACTTACATGGTTGATTAGAGCCAAAATGTGGAATAAAATTAACTTGTATGAAAGTGGCATTAATAGGTGGCAAAAGGATGTCAAATTGGATGTATATGATTTTAACATGTTAATTATACATATAGATTGTGGAAAGTGACTCATATAGGGTGCAAAACGACTCTAACATGGTGAAAAGTGACTTACATGGTTAATTAGAACCAAAATCTGGACCAAAATTGACTTTTATGAATGTGGCACTAAGAGGTTGTAAAAGGATTTCTAATTGCATGTACATGATGTTAACATGTTAATTGTACCAAATATATGATGGCAAGTGACTCTTATAAGGTGCAAATTGACTATAATATGGTGAGAAGTCAATTACATGTTTGATTAGTGCCAAAATGTAGCCGAAAATTGACTTGTAGGAAATGGGGTTCCAGGAGGAGGTTAAAGGATGTCTAATTGCATGTACATGATGTTAACATGTTAATTGTATCAATATATGGTGGCAAGTGACTCTTATAGGGTGCAAAGTGACTCTAATATGGTGAAAAGTGACTTACATGGTTGATTAGAGCCAAAATGTGGAATAAAATTAACTTGTATGAAAGTGGCATTAATAGGTGGTAAAAGGATGTCAAATTGGATGTATATGATGTTAACATGTTAATTGTTTTATATATGGTGGAAAGTGACTCTCATAGGGTGCAAAGTGACTCTAATATGGTGAAAAGTAACTTACATGGTTGATTAAAACCAAAATGTGGAACAAAATTGACCTGTATGAAAGTGGAAATAATAGGTGGTAAAAGGACGTCAAATTAGATGTAAACGATGTTAACATGTTAATTATACATATAGATTGTGGAAAGTGACTCATATAGGGTGCAAAACGACTCTAACATGGTGAAAAGTGACTTACATAGTTAATTAGAACCAAAATGTGGACCAAAATTGACTTGTATGAATGTGGCATTAAGAGGTGGTAAAAGGATTCCTAATTGGATGTATATGATGTTAAGTTGTTAATTGTACCAATATATGATGGCAAGTGAATCTTATAAGGTGCAAAGTGACTGTAATATGGTGATAAGTCACTTGATTGATTAGAGCCAAAATGTGGCCCAAAATTGACTTGTAGGAAAGGGGTACCAAAAGGTGCTTAGAAGGATGATTAATTGCATGTACATGATGTTAACATGTTAATTGTATCAATATATGGGGAAAGTGACTCTTATAGGGTGCAAAGTGACTCTAATATGGTGAAAAGTGACTTACATGGTTGATCAGAGCCAAAATGTGGAATAAAATTAACTTGTATGAAAGTGGCATTAATAGGTGGTAAAAGGATGTCAAATTGGATGTATATGATGTTAACATGCTAATTGTTGTATATATGGTGGAAAGTGACTCTTATAGGGTGCAAAGTGACTCTAATATGGTGAAAAGTGACTTACATGGTTGATTAGAACCAAAATGTGGAACAAAATTTACCTGTATGAAAGTGGAACTAATAGGTGGTAAAAGGATGTCAAATTAGATGTATATGATGTTAACATGTTAATTATACATATAGATTGTGGAAAATGACTCATATAGGGTGCAAAACGACTCTAACATGGTGAAAAGTGACTTACATGGTTGATTAGAGCCAAAATGTGGAATAAAATTAAATTGTATGAAAGTGGCATTAATAGGTGGCAAAAGGATGTCAAATTGGATGTATATGATTTTAACATGTTAATTATACATATAGATTGTGGAAAGTGACTCATATAGGGTGCAAAACGACTCTAACATGGTGAAAAGTGACTTACATGGTTAATTAGAACCAAAATGTGGACCAAAATTGACTTTTATGAATGTGGCACTAAGAGGTTGTAAAAGGATTTCTAATTGCATGTACATGATGTTAACATGTTAATTGTACCAAATATATGATGGCAAGTGACTCTTATAAGGTGCAAATTGACTATAATATGGTGAGAAGTCAATTACATGATTGATTAGTGCCAAAATGTAGCCGAAAATTGACTTGTAGGAAATGGGGTTCCAGGAGGAGGTTAAAGGATGTCTAATTGCATGTACATGATGTTAACATGTTAATTGTATCAATATATGGTGGCAAGTGACTCTTATAGGAATTAGCAAAAAAAAAAGTGACTCTTATAGGGTGCAAAGTGACTCTAATATGGTGAAAAGTGACTTACATGGTTGATTAGAGCCAAAATGTGGAATAAAATTAACTTGTATGAAAGTGGCATTAATAGGTGGTAAAAGGATGTCAAATTGGATGTATATGATGTTAACATGCTAATTGTTGTATATATGGTGGAAAGTGACTCTTATAGGGTGCAAAGTGACTCTAATATGGTGAAAAGTGACTTACATGGTTGATTAGAACCAAAATGTGGAACAAAATTTACCTGTATGAAAGTGGAACTAATAGGTGGTAAAAGGATGTCAAATTAGATGTATATGATGTTAACATGTTAATTATACATATAGATTGTGGAAAATGACTCATATAGGGTGCAAAACGACTCTAACATGGTGAAAAGTGACTTACATGGTTGATTAGAGCCAAAATGTGGAATAAAATTAAATTGTATGAAAGTGGCATTAATAGGTGGCAAAAGGATGTCAAATTGGATGTATATGATTTTAACATGTTAATTATACATATAGATTGTGGAAAGTGACTCATATAGGGTGCAAAACGACTCTAACATGGTGAAAAGTGACTTACATGGTTAATTAGAACCAAAATGTGGACCAAAATTGACTTTTATGAATGTGGCACTAAGAGGTTGTAAAAGGATTTCTAATTGCATGTACATGATGTTAACATGTTAATTGTACCAAATATATGATGGCAAGTGACTCTTATAAGGTGCAAATTGACTATAATATGGTGAGAAGTCAATTACATGATTGATTAGTGCCAAAATGTAGCCGAAAATTGACTTGTAGGAAATGGGGTTCCAGGAGGAGGTTAAAGGATGTCTAATTGCATGTACATGATGTTAACATGTTAATTGTATCAATATATGGTGGCAAGTGACTCTTATAGGAATTAGCAAAAAAAAAAAAGTGACTCTTATAGGGTGCAAAGTGACTCTAATATGGTGAAAAGTGACTTACATGGTTGATTAGAGCCAAAATGTGGAATAAAATTAACTTGTATGAAAGTGGCATTAATAGGTGGTAAAAGGATGTCAAATTGAATGTATATGTTGTTAACAAGTTAATTGTTTTATATATGGTGGAAAGTGACTCTTATAGGGTGCAAAGTGACTCTAATATGGTGAAAAATGACTTACATGGTTGATTAAAACCAAAATGTGGAACAAAATTGACCTGTATGAATGTGGAACTAATAGGTGGTAAAAGGATATCAAATTAGATGTATATGATGTTAACATGTTAATTATACATATAGATTGTGGAAAGTGACTCATATAAGGTGCAAAACGACTCTAACATGGTGAAAAGTGACTTACATGGTTAATTAGAACAAAATATGGACCAAAATTGACTTGTATGAATGTGGCACTAAGATGTTGTAAAAGGATTTCTAATTGCATGTACATGATGTTAACATGTTAATTGTACCAATATATGATGGCAAGTGACTCTTATAAGGTGCAAATTGACTATAATATGGTGAGAAGTCACTTACATGATTGATTATTGCCAAAATGTAGCCGAAAATTGACTTGTAGGAAAGGGGGTACCAGGAGGAGGTGAAAGGATGTCTAATTGATGTACATGATGTTAACATGTTAATTTTATCAATATATGGTGGCAAGTGACTCTTTTAGGGTGCAAAGTGACTCTAATATGGTGAAAAATGACATACATGGTTGATTAGAGCCAAAATGTGGTAAAAAATTAACTTGTATGAAAGTGGCATTAATAGGCGGTAAAAGGATGTCAAATTGGATGTATATGATGTTAACATGTTAATTGTTGTATATATGGTGGAAAGTGACTCTTATAGGGGTGCAAAGTGACTCTAATATGATGAAAAGTTACTTACATGGTTGATTAGAACCAAAATGTGGAACTAAATTGACCTGTATGAAAGTGGAATTAAGAGGTGGTAAAAGGATGTCAAATCAGATGTATATGATGTTAACATGTTAATTGTACAAATATATGGTGGAAAGTGACTCATATAGGGCGCAAAATGACTCTAATATGGTGAAAAGTGACTTGCATGGTTAATTAGAACCAAAATGTGGACCAAAATTGACTTGTATGAATGTTGCACTAAGAGGTGGTAAAAGGATTTCTAATTGGATGTATATGATGTTAACATGTTAATTGTACCAATATATGATGGCAAGTGACTCTTATAAGGTGCAAAGTGACTCTAATATGGTGATAAGTCACTTACATGATTGATTAGAGCCAAAATATGGCCCAAAATTGACTTGTACGAAAGGGGTACCAAAAGGTGGTTAAAGGATGTTTAATTGCATGTCATTTATAGGGGTGCAAAGTGACTCTAATATGATGAAAAGTGACTTAAATGGTTGATTAGAACCAAAATGTGGAACTAAATTGACCTGTATGAAAGTGAAATTAAGAGGTGGTAAAAGGATGTTAAATCGGATGTATATGATGTTAACATGTTAATTGTACAAATAAATGGTGGAAAGTGACTCATATAGGGTGAAAAATGACTCTAATATGGTGAAAAGTGACTTACATGGTAAATTAGAACCGAAATGAGGACCAAAATTGACTTGTATGAATGTGGCACTAAGAGGTGGTAAAAGGATTTTTAATTGCATGTACATGATGTTAACATATTAATTGTACCAATATATGATGGCAAGTGACTCTTATAAGGTGCAAAGTAACTATAATATGGTGAGAAGTCACTTACATGTTTGATCAGAGCCAAAATGTGGCCCAAAATTGACTTGTAGGAAAGGGGTACCGGGAGGTGGTTAAAGGATGTCTAATTGCATGTATATGATGTTAACATGTTAATTGTATCAATATATGGTGGCAAGTGACTCTTATAGGGTGCAAAGTGACTCTAATATGGTAAAAAGTGACTTACATGGTTGATTAGAGCCAAAATGTGGAATAAAATTTACTTGTATGAAAGTGGCATTAATAGGTGGTAAAAGGATGTCAAATTGGATGTATATTATTTTAACATGTTAATTGTTGTATATATGGTGGAAAGTGACTTTTATAGGGTGCAAAGTGACTCTAATATGGTGAAAAGTGACTTAAATGGTTGATTAAAACCAAAATGTGGAACAAAATTGACCTGTATGAAAGTGGAACTAATAGGTGGTAAAAGGATGTGAAATTAGATGTAAACGATGTTAACATGTTAATTATACATATAGATTGTGGAAAGTGACTCATATAGGGTGCAAAATGACTTTAACATGGTGGAAAGTGACTTTTATAGGGTGCAAAGTGACTCTAATATGATGAAAAGTGACTTACATGGTTGATTAGAACCAAAATGTGGAACAAAATTGACCTGTATGAAAGTGGAACTAATAGGTGGTAAAAGTATGTCAAATTAGATGTATATGATGTTAACATGTTAATTATACATATAGATTGTGGAAAGTGACTCATATAAGGTGCAAAACGACTCTAACATGGTGAAAAGTGACTTACATGGTTAATTAGAACCAAAATGTGGACCAAAATAGACTTGTATGAATGTGGCACTAAGATGTTGTAAAAGGATTTCTAATTGCATGTACATGATGTTAACATGTTAATTGTACCAATATATGATGGCAAGTGACTCTTATAAGGTGCAAATTGACTATAATATGGTGAGAAGTCACTTACATGATTGATTAGTGCCAAAATGTAGCCGAAAATTGACTTGTAGGAAAGGGGGTACAAGGAGGAGGTTAAAGGATAATTGATGTACATGATGTTAACATGTTAATTTTATCAATATATGGTGGCAAGTGACTCTTATAGGGTGCAAAGTGACTCTAATATGGTCAAAAGTGACATACATGGTTGAATAGAGCCAAAATGTGGTAAAAAATTAACTTGTATGAAAGTGGCATTAATAGGCGGTAAAAGGATGTCAAATTGGATGTATATGATGTTAACATGTTAATTGTTGTATATATGGTGCAAAGTGACTTTAATATGATGAAAAGTTATTTACATGGTTGATTAGAACCAAAATGTGGAACTAAATTGACCTGTATGAAAGTGGAATTAAGAGGTGGTAAAAGGATGTCAAATCGGATGTATATATTGTTAACATGTTAATTGTACAAATATATGGTGGAAAGTGACTCATATAGGGTGGAAAATGACTCTAATATGGTGAAAAGTGACTTGCATGGTTAATTAGAACCAAAATGTGGACCAAAATTGACTTGTATGAATTTTGCACTAAGAGGTGGTAAAAGGATTTCTAATTGGATGTATATGATGTTAACATGTTAATTGTACCAATATATGATGGCAAGTGACTCTTATAAAGTGCAAAGTGACTCTAATATGGTGATAAGTCACTTACATGATTGATTAGAGCCAAAATGTGGCCAAAAATTGACTTGTAGGAAAGGGGTACCAAAAGGTGGTTAAAGGACGTTTGAAGTAACGGATTCACCTGCCTGCCTTAGACAGAGACGAAGCCTAGCTTTCTTCCTTCACTTATGAACTAGAACAGAGCAGATTTCAAACCTTACTTGAAACTCTTTCTCGCCTAACGTCTCTTTAATTGCATGTACATTTATAGGGGTGCAAAGTGACTCTAATATGATGAAAAGTGACTTACATGGTTGATTAGAACCAAAATGTGGAACTAAATTGACCTGTATGAAAGTGGAATTAAGAGGTGGTAAAAGGATGTTAAATCGGATGTATATGATGTTAACATGTTAATTGTACAAATATATGGTGGAAAGTGACTCATATAGGGTGCAAAATGACTCTAATATGGTGAAAAATGACTTACATTGTAAATTAGAACCAAAATGAGGACCAAAATTGACTTGTATGAATGTGGCACTAAGAGGTGGTAAAAGGATTTCTAATTGCATGTACATGATGTTAACATATTAATTGTACCAATATATGATGGTAAATGACTCTTATAAGGTGCAAAGTAACTCTAACATGGTGAGAAGTCACTTACATGATTGATTAGAGCCAAAATGTGGCCCAAAATTGACTTGTATGAGTGTGGCACTAAGAGGTGGTAAAAGGATTTCTAATTGCATGTACATGATGTTAACATATTAATTGTACCAATATATGATGGCAAGTGACTGTTATAAGGTGCAAAGTAACTCTAATATGGTGAGAAGTGACTCACATGATTGATTAGAGCCAAAATGTGGCCCAAAATTAACTTGTAGGAAAGCGTATCAAGAGGTGGTTAAAGGATGTCTAATTGCATGTACATGATTAACATGTTAATTGTATCAATATATGGTGGCAAGTGACTCTTATAGGGTGCAAAGTGACTCTAATATGGTGAAAAGTGACTTACATGGTTGATTAGAGCAAAAATGTGGTACAAAATTAACTTGTATGAAAGTGGCATTAATAGGTGGTAAAAGGATGTGAAATTGGATGTATATGATGTTTACATGTTAATTGTTGTATATATGGTGGAAAGTGACTCTTATAAGGTGCAAAGTGACTCTAATATGGTGAAAAGTGATTTACATGGTTGATTAGAACCAAAATGTGGAACAAAATTGACCTGTATGTAAGTGGAATTCAGAGGTGGTTAAAGGATGTCAATTTGGATGTATATGATGTTAACATGTTAATTGTACAAATATATGGTGGAAAGTGACTCATATAGGGTGCAAATTGACTCTAATATGATGAAAAGTGATTTACATGGTTGATTAGAAACAAAATGTAGAACTAAATTGACCTGTATGAAAGTGGAATTAAGAGGTGGTAAAAAGATGTCAAATCGGATGTATATGATGTTAACATGTTAATTGTACAAATATATGGTGGAAAGTGACTCATATAGGGTGCAAAATGACTCTAATATGGTGAAAAGTAACTTACATGGTTAATTAGAACCAAAATGTGGGGCAAAATTAACTTGTATGAATGTGGCACTAAGAGGTGGTAAAAGGATTTCTAATTGCATGTACATGATGTTAACATATTAATTGTACCAATATATGATGGCAAGTGACTCTTATAAGGTGCAAATTAACTCTAATATGGTGAGAAGTCACTCACATGATTGATTAGAGCCAAAATGTGGCCCAAAATTAACTTGTAGGAAAGCGTACCAAGAGGTGGTTAAAGGATGTCTAATTGCATGTACACGATGTTAACATGTTAATTGTATCAATATATGGTGGCAAGTGACTCTTATAGGGTGCAAAGTGACTCTAATATGGTGAAAAGTGACTTACATGGTTGATTAGAGCCAAAATGTGGTACAAAATTAACTTGTATGAAAGTGGCATTAATAGGTGGTAAAAGGATGTGAAATTGGATGTATATGATGTTTACATGTTAATTGTTGTATATATGGTGGAAAGTGACTCTTATAAGGTGCAAAGTGACTCTAATATGGTGAAAAGTGATTTACATGGTTGATTAGAACCAAAATGTGGAACAAAATTGACATGTATGAAAGTGGAATTCAGAGGTGGGTAAAGGATGTCAATTTGGATGTATATGATGTTAACATGTTAATTGTACAAATATATGGTGGAAAGTGACTCATATAGGGTGCAAATTGACTCTAATATGATGAAAAGTGATTTACATGGTTGATTAGAAACAAAATGTAGAACTAAATTGACCTGTATGAAAGTGGAATTAAGAGGTGGTAAAAAGATGTCAAATCGGATGTATATGATGTTAACATGTTAATTGTACAAATATATGGTGGAAAGTGACTCATATAGGGTGCAAAATGACTATAATATGGTGAATAGTAACTTACATGGTTAATTAGAACCAAAATGTGGGGCAAAATTAACTTGTATGAATGTGGCACTAAGAGGTGGTAAAAGGATTTCTAATTGCATGTACATGATGTTAACATATTAATTGTACCAATATATGTTGGATGGCAATTGACTCTTATAAGGTGCAAAGTAACTCTAATACGGTGAGAAGTCACTTACATCGATTAGAGCCAAAATGTGGCCCAAAATTGACTTGTAGGAAAGGGGTAACAAGAGGTGGTTAAAGGATGTCTAATTGCATGTACATGATGTTAACATGTTAATTGTATCAATATATGGTGGCAAGTGACTCTTATAGGTGCAAAGTGACTCTAATATGGTGAAAAGTGACTTACATGGTTAATTAGAGCCAAAATGTGGTACAAAATTAACTTGTATGAAAGTGGCATTAATAGGTGGTAGAAGGATGTGAAATTGGATATATATGATGTTAACATGTTAATTGTTGTATATATGGTGGAAAGTGACTCTTATAAGGTGCAAAGTGACTCTAATATGGTGAAAAGTGACTTACATGGTTGATTAGAACCAAAATGTGGAATAAAATTGACTTGTATGAAATTGGAATTCAGAGGTGGTTAAAGGATGTCAATTCGGATGTATATGATGTTAACATGTTTATTGTACAAATATATGGGGGAAAGTGACTCATATAGGGTGCAAAATGACTCTAATATGGTGAAAAGTGACTTACATGGTTAATTGAAACCAAAATGTGGACCGAAATTGACTTGTATGAATGTGGCACTATGAGGTTGTAAAAGAATTTCTAATTGCATGTACAAGATGTTAACATGTTAATTGTACCAATATATGATGGCAAGTGACTCTTATAAGTTACAAAGTGACTCTAATATGGTGAAAAGTGACTTACATGGTTGATTAGAACCAAACTGTGGAACAAAATTGACCTGTGTGAAAGTGGAATTCAGAGGTGGTTAAAGGATGTAAATTCGGATGTAGTATATGATGTTAACATGTTAATTGTACAAATATATGGTGGAAAGTGACTCATATAGAGTGAAAAGTGACTTATATGGTTAATTAGAACCAAAATGTTGACCAAAATTGACTTGTATGAATGTGGCACTAAGAGGTGGTAAAAGGATTTCTAATTGCATGTACATGATGTTAACATGTTAATTGTACCAATATATGATGGCAAGTGATTATTATAAGGTAAAAAGCGACTCTAATATGGTGAAAAGTGACTTACATGGTTGATTAGAACCAAAATATGGAACAAAATTGACCTGTATGAAAGTGGAATTCAGAGGTGGTTAAAGGATGTCAATTCGGATGTATATGATGTTAACATGTTAATTGTACAAATATATGGTGGAAAGTGACTCATATAGGGTGCAAAATGACTCTAATATGGTGAAAAGTGACTTACATGGTTAATTGAAACCAAAATGTGGACCGAAATTGACTTGTATGAATATGGCACTATGAGGGTGTAAAATAATTTCTAATTGCATGTACAAGATGTTAACATGTTAATTGTACCAATATATAATGGCGAGTAACTCTTATAAGTTACAAAGTGACTCTAATATGGTGAAAAGTGACTTACATGGTTGATTAGAACCAAAATGTGGAACAAAATTGACCTGTGTGAAAGTAGAATTCAGAGGTGGTTAAAGGATGTCAATTCGGATGTATATGATGTTAACATGTTAATTGTACAAATATATGGTGGAAAGTGACTCATATAGGGTACAAAGTGACTCTAATATGATGAAAAGTGACTTACATGGTTGATTAGAACCAAAAGGTGGAACTAAATTGACCTGTATGAAAGTGGAATTAAGAGGTGGTAAAAGGATGTCAAATCGGACGTATATGATGTTAACATGTTAATTGTACAAATATATGGTGGAAAGTGACTCATATAGAGTGAAAAGTGACCTGCATGGTTAATTAGAACCAAAATGTGGACCAAATTTGACTTGTATGATGTGGCACTCAGAGGTGGTAAAAGGATTTCTAATTGCATGTACATGATGTTAACATGTTAATTGTACCAATATATGATGGCAAGTGACTCTTATAAGGTACAAAGTGACTCTAATATGGTGAAAAGTGACTTACAAGGTTGATTAGAACCAAAATGTGGAACAAAATTGACCTGTGTGAAAGTGGAATTCAGAGGTGGTTAAAGAATGTCAATTCGGATGTATATGATGTTAACATGTTAATTTTACAAATATATGGTGGAAAGTGACTCATATAGAGTGAAAGGTGACTTACATGGTTAATTAGAACCAAAATGTGGACCGAAATTGACTTGTATGAATGTGGCACTAAGAGGTGGTAAAAGGATTTCTAATTGTATGTACATGATGTTAACATGTTAATTGTACCAATATATGATGGTAAGTGACTCTTATAAGGTACAAAGTGACTCTAATATGGTGAAGTGACTTACATGGTTGATTAGAACCAAAATGTGGAACAAAATTGACCTGTATGAAAGTGGATTTCAGAGGTGGTTAAAGGATGTCAATTCGGATGTATATGATGTTAACATGTTAATTGTACAAATATATGGTGGAAACTGACTCATATAGGGTGCAAAATGACTCTAATATGGTGAAAAGTGACTTACATGGTTAATTGAAACCAGTGGACCGAAATTGACTTGTATGAATGTGGCACTAAGAGGTTGTAAAAGAATTTCTAATTGCATGTACAAGATGTTAACATGTTAATTGTACCAATATATGATGGCAAGTGACTCTTATAAGGTACAAAGTGACTCTAATATGGTGAAAAGTGACTTACATGGTTGATTAGAACCAAAATGTGGAACAAAATTGACCTGTGTGAAAGTGGAATTCAGAGGTGGTTAAAAGATGTCAATTCGGATGTATATGATGTTAACATGTTAATTGTACAAATATATGGTGGAAAGTGAATCATATAGGGTGGAAAGTGACTCTAATATGATGAAAAGTGACTTCATGGTTGATTATAACCAAAATGTGGAACTAAATTGACATGTATGAAAGTGGAATTAAGAGGTGGTAAAAGGATGTCAAATCGGATGTATATGATGTTAACATGTTAATTGTACAAATATATGGTGGAAAGTGACTCATATAGAGTGAAAAGTGACTTACATGGTTAATTAGAACCAAGAGATGGACCAAAATTGACTTGTATGAATGTGGTACTAAGAGGTGGTAAAAGGATTTTTAATTGCATGTACATGATGTTAACATATTAATTGTACCAATATATGATGGCAAATGACTCTTATAAGGTGCAAAGTAATTCTAATATGGTGAGAAGTCACTTACATGATTGATTAGAGCCAAAATGTGGCCCAAAATTGACTTGTATGAATGTGGCACTAAGAAAGAGGTGGTAAAAGGATTTATAATTGCATGTACATGATGTTAACATGTTAATTGTACCAATATATGATGGCAAGTGACTCTTATAAGATACAAAGTGACTGTAATATGGTGAAAAGTGACTTACATGGTTGATTAGAACCAAAATGTGGAACAAAATTGACCTGTGTGAAAGTGGAATTCAGAGGTGGTTAAAGGATGTCAATTCGAATGTATATGATGTTAACATGTTAATTGTACAAATATATGGTGGAAAGTGACTCATATAGGGTGCAAAGTGACTCTAATATGATGAAAAGTGACTTACATGGTTGATTAGAACCAAAATGTGGAACTAAATTGACCTGTATGAAAGTGGAATTAAGAGGTGGTAAAAGGATGTCAAATCGGATGTATATAATGTTAACATGTTAATTGTACAAACATATGGTGGAAAGTGACTCATATAGAGTGAAAAGTGACTTACATGGTTAATTAGAACAAAAATATGGACCAAAATTGACTTGTATTAATGTGGCTCTAAGAGGTGGTAAAAGGATTTCTAATTGCATTACATGATGTTAACATGTTAATTGTACCAATATATGATGGCAAGTGACTCTTATAAGGTACAAAGTGACTCTAATATGGTGAAAAGTGACTTACATGGTTGATTAGAACCAAAATGTGGAAAAAAATTGACCTGTGTGAAAGTGGAATTCAGAGGTGGTTAAAGGATGTCAATTCAGATGGATATGATGTTAACATGTTAATTGTACAAATATATGGTGAAAAGTGACTCATATAGAGTGAAAAGTAATTTACATGGTTAATTAGAACCAAAATGTGGACCAAAATTGACTTGTATGAATGTGGCACTAAGAGGTTGTAAAAGAATTTCTAATTGCATGTACATGCTGTTAACATGTTAATTGTACCAAAATGTGGAACAAAATTGACCTGTATGAAAGTGGAATTCAGAGGTGGTTAAAGGATGTCAATTCGGATGTATATGATGTTAACATGTTAATTGTACAAATATATGGTGGAAAGTGACTCATATAGGGTGCAAAATGACTCTAATATGGTGAAAAGTGACTTACATGGTTAATTGAAACCAAAATGTGGACCGAAATTGACTTGTATGAATGCGGCACTAAGAGCTTGTAAAAAAATTTCTAATTGCATGTACATGATGTTAACATGTTAATTGTAGTAATATATGATGGCAAGTGACTCTTATAAAGTACAAAGTGACTCTAATATGGTGAAAAGTGACTTACATGGTTGATTAGAACCAAAATGTGGAACAAAATTGACCTGTGTGAAAGTGGAATTTAGAGGTGGTTAAAGGATGTCAATTCGGATGTATATGATGTTAACATATTAATTGTATCAATATATGGTGGCAAATGACTCTTATAGGGTGCAAAGTGACTCTAATATGGTGAAAAGTGACTTACATGGTTGATTAGAGCCAAAATGTGGTACAAAATTAACTTGTATGAAAGTGGCATTAATAGGTGGTAAAAGGATGTGAAATTGGATGTATATGATGTTAACATGTTAATTGTTGTATATATGGTGGAAAGTGACTCTTATAAGGTGCAAAGTGACTCTAATATGGTGAAAAGTGACTTACATGGTTGATTATAACCAAAATGTGGAACAAAATTGACCTGTATGAAAGTGGAATTCAGAGGTGGCTAAAGGATGTCAATTCGGATGTATATGATGTTAACATGTTAATTGTACAAATATATGGTGGAAAGTGACTCATATAGGGTGCAAAATGACTCTAATATGGTGAAAAGTGACTTACATGGTTAATTGAAACCAAAATATGGATCGAAATTGACTTGTATGAATGTGGCACTATGAGGTTGTAAAAAAATTTCTAATCGCATGTACAAGATGTTAACATGTTAATTGTACCAATATATGATGGCAAGTGACTCTTATAAGTTACAAAGTGACTCTAATATGGTGAACAGTGACTTACATGGTTGATTAGAACCAAAATGTGGAACAAAATTGACTTGTGTGAAAGTGGAATTCAGAGGTGGTTAAAGGATGTCAATTCGGATGTATATGATGTTAACATGTTAATTGTACAAATATATGGTGGAAAGTGACTCATATAGGGTGCAAAGTGACTCTAATATGATGAAAAGTGACTTACATGGTTGATTAGAACCAAAATGTGGAACTAAATTGACCTATATGAAAGTGGAATTCAGAGGTGGTTAAAGGATGTCAATTCGGATGTATATGATGTTAACATGTTAATTGTACAAATATATGGTGGAAAGTGACTTATATAGGGTGCAAAGTGACTCTAATATGATGAAAAGTGACTTACATGGTTGATTAAAACCAAAATGTGGAACTAAATTGACATGTATGAAAGTGGAATTAAGAGGTGGTAAAAGGATGTCAAATCGGATGTATATGATGTTAACATGTTAATTGTACAAATATATGGTGGAAAGTGACTCATATAGAGTGAAAAGTGACTTACATGGTTAATTAGAACCAAAATGTGGACCAAAATTGACTTGTATGAATGTGGCACTAAGAGGTGGTAAAAGGATTTCTAATTGCATGTACATGATGTTAACATGTTAATTGTACAAATATATGGTGGAAAGTGACTCATATAGAGTGAAAAGTGACTTACATGGTTGATTAGAACCAAAATGTGGACCAAAATTGACTTGTATGAATGTGGCACTATGAGGTTGTAAAAGAACTTCTAATCGCATGTACAAGATGTTAACATGTTAATTGTACCAATATATGATGGCAAGTGACTCTTATAAGTTACAAAGTGACTCTAATATGGTGAACAGTGACTTACATGGTTGATTAGAACCAAAATGTGGAACAAAATTGACCTATGTGAAAGTGGAATTCAGAGGTGGTTAAAGAATGTCAATTCGGATGTATATGATGTTAACATGTTAATTTTACAAATATATGGTGGAAAGTGACTCATATAGAGTGAAAAGTGACTTACATGGTTAATTAGAATCAAAATGTGGACCAAAATTGACTTGTATGAATGTGGCACTAAGAGGTGGTAAAAGGATTTCTAATTGCATGTACATGATGTTAACATGTTAATTGTACCAATATATGATGGCAAGTGACTCTTATAAGGTACAAAGTGACTCTAATATCGTGAAAAGTGACTTGGTTGATTAGAACCAAAATGTGGTACAAAATTGACCTGTATGAAAGTGGAATTAAGAGGTGGTAAAAGGATGTCAAATCGGATGTATATGATGTTAACATGTTAATTGTACAAATATATGGTGGAAAGTGACTCATATAGACTGAAAATTGACTTACATGGTTAATTAGAACCAAAATATGGACCAAAATTGACTTGTATGAATGTGGCACTAAGAGGTGGTAAAAGGATTTTTAATTGCATGTACATGATATTAACATATTAATTGTACCAATATATGATGGCAAATTACTCTTATAAGGTGCAAAGTAACTCTAATATGGTGAGAAGTCACTTACATGATTAATTAGAGCCAAAATGTGGCCCAGGATTGACTTGTAGGAAAGGGGTACCAAGAGGTGGTTAAAGGATGTCTAATTGCATGTAAATGATGTTAACATGTTAATTATATCAATCTATGGTGGCAAGTGACTCTTATAGGGTGCAAAGTGACTCTAATATGGTGAAAGTGACTTACATGGTTGATTAGAGGTAAAATGTGGTACAAAATTAACTTGTATGAAAGTGGCATTAATAGGTGGTAAAAGGATGTGAAATTGGATGTATATGATGTTAACATTTTAATTGTTGTATATATGGTGGAAAGTGACTTATAAAGTGCAAAGTGACTCTAAATATGGTGAAAAGTGACTTACATGGTTGATTAGAACCAAAATGTGGAACAAAATTGACCTGTATGAAAGTGGAATTCAGAGGTGGTTAAAGGATGTCAATTCGGATCTATATGATGTTAACATGTTAATTTTATAAATATATGGTGGAAAGTGACTCATATAGGGTGGAAAATGACTCTAATATGGTGAAAAGTGACTTACATGGTTTAATTAGAACCAAAATGTGGACCAAAATTGACTTGTATGAATGTGGCACTAAGAGGTGGTAAAAGGATTTCTAATTGGATGTATATGATGTTAACATGTTAATTGTACCAATATATGATGGCAAGTGACTCTTATAAGGTGCAAAGTGACTCTAATACGGTGATAAGTCACTTACATGATTGATTAGAGCCAAAATGTGGCCCAAAATCGACTTGTAGTAAAGGGGTACCAAAAGGTGGTTAAAGGATGTCTAATTGCATGTACATGATGTTAACATCATGTACATGCAATTAGACATGATGTTAACATCATATATGGTGGCAAGTGACTTACAATCATGTAAGTGACTCTTATAGGGTGCAAAGTGATTCTAATATGGTGAAAAGTGACTTACATGATTGATTAGAGCCAAAATGTGGTACAAAATTAACTTGTATGAAAGTGGCATTAATAGGCGGTAAAAGGATGTCAAATTGGATGTATATGATGTTAACATGTTAATTGTACAAACATATGGTGGAAACTGACTCATATAGAGTGAAAAGTGACTTACATGGTTAATTAGAACCAAATTATGGACCAAAATTGACTTGTATTAATGTGGCACTAAGAGGTGGTAAAAGGATTTCTAATTGCATTACATGATGTTAACATGTTAATTGTACCAATATATGATGGCAAGTGACTCTTATAAGGTACAAAGTGACTCTAATATGGTGAAAAGTGACTTACATGGTTGATTAGAACCAAAATGTGGAACAAAATTGACCTGTGTGAAAGTGGAATTCAGAGGTGGTTAAAGGATGTCAATTCAGATGGATATGATGTTAACATGTTAATTGTACAAATATATGGTGGAAAGTGACTCATATAGAGTGAAAAGTAATTTACATGGTTAATTAGAACCAAAATGTGGACCAAAATTGACTTGTATGAATGTGGCACTAAGAGGTTGTAAAAGAATTTCTAATTGCATGTACATGATGTTAACATGTTAATTGTACCAAAATGTGGAACAAAATTGACCTGTATGAAAGTGGAATTCAGAGGTGGTTAAAGGATGTCAATTCGGATGTATATGATGTTAACATGTTAATTGTACAAATATATGGTGGAAAGTGACTCATATAGGGTGCAAAATGACTCTAATATGGTGAAAAGTGACTTACATGGTTAATTGAAACCAAAATGTGGACCGAAATTGACTTGTATGAATGCGGCACTAAGAGCTTGTAAAAGAATTTCTAATTGCATGTACATGATGTTAACATGTTAATTGTAGTAATATATGATGGCAAGTGACTCTTATAAAGTACAAAGTGACTCTAATATGGTGAAAAGTGACTTACATGGTTGATTAGAACCAAAATGTGGAACAAAATTGACCTGTGTGAAAGTGGAATTTAGAGGTGGTTAAAGGATGTCAATTCGGATGTATATGATGTTAACATGTTAATTGTATCAATATATGGTGGCAAATGACTCTTATAGGGTGCAAAGTGACTCTAATATGGTGAAAAGTGACTTACATGGTTGATTAGAGCCAAAATGTGGTACAAAATTAACTTGTATGAAAGTGGCATTAATAGGTGGTAAAAGGATGTGAAATTGGATGTATATGATGTTAACATGTTAATTGTTGTATATATGGTGGAAAGTGACTCTTATAAGGTGCAAAGTGACTCTAATATGGTGAAAAGTGACTTACATGGTTGATTATAACCAAAATGTGGAACAAAATTGACCTGTATGAAAGTGGAATTCAGAGGTGGCTAAAGGATGTCAATTCGGATGTATATGATGTTAACATGTTAATTGTACAAATATATGGTGGAAAGTGACTCATATAGGGTGCAAAATGACTCTAATATGGTGAAAAGTGACTTACATGGTTAATTGAAACCAAAATATGGATCGAAATTGACTTGTATGAATGTGGCACTATGAGGTTGTAAAAAAATTTCTAATCGCATGTACAAGATGTTAACATGTTAATTGTACCAATATATGATGGCAAGTGACTCTTATAAGTTACAAAGTGACTCTAATATGGTGAACAGTGACTTACATGGTTGATTAGAACCAAAATGTGGAACAAAATTGACTTGTGTGAAAGTGGAATTCAGAGGTGGTTAAAGGATGTCAATTCGGATGTATATGATGTTAACATGTTAATTGTACAAATATATGGTGGAAAGTGACTCATATAGGGTGCAAAGTGACTCTAATATGATGAAAAGTGACTTACATGGTTGATTAGAACCAAAATGTGGAACTAAATTGACCTATATGAAAGTGGAATTCAGAGGTGGTTAAAGGATGTCAATTCGGATGTATATGATGTTAACATGTTAATTGTACAAATATATGGTGGAAAGTGACTTATATAGGGTGCAAAGTGACTCTAATATGATGAAAAGTGACTTACATGGTTGATTAAAACCAAAATGTGGAACTAAATTGACATGTATGAAAGTGGAATTAAGAGGTGGTAAAAGCATGTCAAATCGGATGTATATGATGTTGACATGTTAATTGTACAAATATATGGTGGAAAGTGACTCATATAGAGTGAAAAGTGACTTACATGGTTAATTAGAACCAAAATGTGGACCAAAATTGACTTGTATGAATGTGGCACTAAGAGGTGGTAAAAGGATTTCTAATTGCATGTACATGATGTTAACATGTTAATTGTACAAATATATGGTGGAAAGTGACTCATATAGAGTGAAAAGTGACTTACATGGTTGATTAGAACCAAAATGTGGACCAAAATTGACTTGTATGAATGTGGCACTATGAGGTTGTAAAAGAACTTCTAATCGCATGTACAAGATGTTAACATGTTAATTGTACCAATATATGATGGCAAGTGACTCTTATAAGTTACAAAGTGACTCTAATATGGTGAACAGTGACTTACATGGTTGATTAGAACCAAAATGTGGAACAAAATTGACCTATGTGAAAGTGGAATTCAGAGGTGGTTAAAGAATGTCAATTCGGATGTATATGATGTTAACATGTTAATTTTACAAATATATGGTGGAAAGTGACTCATATAGAGTGAAAAGTGACTTACATGGTTAATTAGAACCAAAATGTGGACCAAAATTGACTTGTATGAATGTGGCACTAAGAGGTGGTAAAAGGATTTCTAATTGCATGTACATGATGTTAACATGTTAATTGTACCAATATATGATGGCAAGTGACTCTTATAAGGTACAAAGTGACTCTAATATCGTGAAAAGTGACTTGGTTGATTAGAACCAAAATGTGGTACAAAATTGACCTGTATGAAAGTGGAATTAAGAGGTGGTAAAAGGATGTCAAATCGGATGTATATGATGTTAACATGTTAATTGTACAAATATATGGTGGAAAGTGACTCATATAGACTGAAAATTGACTTACATGGTTAATTAGAACCAAAATATGGACCAAAATTGACTTGTATGAATGTGGCACTAAGAGGTGGTAAAAGGATTTTTAATTGCATGTACATGATATTAACATATTAATTGTACCAATATATGATGGCAAATGACTCTTATAAGGTGCAAAGTAACTCTAATATGGTGAGAAGTCACTTACATGATTAATTAGAGCCAAAATGTGGCCCAGGATTGACTTGTAGGAAAGGGGTACCAAGAGGTGGTTAAAGGATGTCTAATTGCATGTAAATGATGTTAACATGTTAATTATATCAATCTATGGTGGCAAGTGACTCTTATAGGGTGCAAAGTGACTCTAATATGGTGAAAGTGACTTACATGGTTGATTAGAGGTAAAATGTGGTACAAAATTAACTTGTATGAAAGTGGCATTAATAGGTGGTAAAAGGATGTGAAATTGGATGTATATGATGTTAACATTTTAATTGTTGTATATATGGTGGAAAGTGACTTATAAAGTGCAAAGTGACTCTAAATATGGTGAAAAGTGACTTACATGGTTGATTAGAACCAAAATGTGGAACAAAATTGACCTGTATGAAAGTGGAATTTAGAGGTGGTTAAAGGATGTCAATTCGGATGTATATGATGTTAACATGTTAATTTATAAATATATGGTGGAAAGTGACTCATATAGGGTGGAAAATGACTCTAATATGGTGAAAAGTGACTTACATGGTTTAATTAGAACCAAAATGTGGACCAAAATTGACTTGTATGAATGTGGCACTAAGAGGTGGTAAAAGGATTTCTAATTGGATGTATATGATGTTAACATGTTAATTGTACCAATATATGATGGCAAGTGACTCTTATAAGGTGCAAAGTGACTCTAATACGGTGATAAGTCACTTACATGATTGATTAGAGCCAAAATGTGGCCCAAAATTGACTTGTAGTAAAGGGGTACCAAAAGGTGGTTAAAGGATGTCTAATTGCATGTACATGATGTTAACATCATGTACATGCACTTAGACATGATGTTAACATCATATATGGTGGCAAGTGACTTACAATCATGTAAGTGACTCTTATAGGGTGCAAAGTGACTCTAATATGGTGAAAAGTGACTTACATGATTGATTAGAGCCAAAATGTGGTACAAAATTAACTTGTATGAAAGTGGCATTAATAGGCGGTAAAAGGATGTCAAATTGGATGTATATGATGTTAACATGTTAATTGTTGTATATATGGTGGAAAGTGACTCTTATAGGGGTGCAAAGTGACTCTAATATGATGAAAGGTTACTTACATGGTTGATTAGAACCAAAATGTGGAAATAAATTGACCTGTATGAAAGTGGAATTAAGAGGTGGTAAAAGGATGTCAAATCGGATGTATATGATGTTAACATGTTAATTGTGCAAATATATGGTGGAAAGTGACTCATATAGGGTGCAAAATGACTCTAATATGGTGAAAAGTGACTTGCATGGTTAATTAGAACCAAAATGTGGACCAAAATTGACTTGTATGAATGTTGCACTAAGAGGTGGTAAAAGGATTTCTAATTGGATGTATATGATGTTAACATGTTAATTGTACCAATATATGATGGCAAGTGACTCTTATAAGGTGCAAAGTGACTCTAATAGTCACTTACATGATTGATTAGAGCCAAAATATGGCCCAAAATTGACTTGTACGAAAGGGGTACCAAAAGGTGGTTAAAGGATGTTTAATTGCATGTACATTTATAGGGGTGCAAAGTGACTCTAATATGATGAAAAGTGACTTACATGGTTGATTAGAACCAAAATGTGGAACTAAATTGACCTGTATGAAAGTGGAATTAAGAGGTGGTAAAAGGATGTTAAATCGGATGTATATGATGTTAACATGTTAATTGTACAAATATATGGTGGAAAGTGACTCATATAGGGTGAAAAATGACTCTAATATGGTGAAAAGTGACTTACATGGTAAATTAGAACCGGAATGAGGACCAAAATTAAATTGTATGAATGTGGCACTAAGAGGTGGTAAAAGGATTTTTAATTGCAAGTACATGATGTTAACATATTAATTGTACCAATATATGATGGCAAGTGACTCTTATAAGGTGCAAAGTAACTATAATATGGTGAGAAGTCACTTACATGTTTGATCAGAGCCAAAATGTGGCCCAAAATTGACTTGTAGGAAAGGGGTACCAAGAGGTGGTTAAAGGATGTCTAATTGCATGTATATGATGTTAACATGTTAATTGTATCAATATATGGTGGCAAGTGACTCTTATAGGGTGCAAAGAGACTCTAATATGGTAAAAAGTGACTTACATGGTTGATTAGAGCCAAAATGTGGAATAAAATTAACTTGTATGAAAGTGGCATTAATAGGTGGTAAAAGGATGTCAAATTGGATGTATATGATTTTAACATGTTAATTGTTGTATATATGGTGGAAAGTGACTTTTATAGGGTGCAAAGTGACTCTAATATGGTGAAAAGTGACTTAAATGGTTGATTAAAACCAAAATGTGGAACAAAATTGACCTGTATGAAAGTGGAACTAATAGGTGGTAAAAGGATGTCAAATTAGATGTAAACGATGTTAACATGTTAATTATACATATAGATTGTGGAAAGTAACTCATATAGGGTGCAAAATGACTTTAACATGGTGGAAAGTGACTTTTATAGGGTGCAAAGTGACTCTAATATGATGAAAAGTGACTTACATGGTTGATTAGAACCAAAATATGGAACTAAATTGACCTGTATGAAAGTGGAATTAAGAGGTGGTAAAAGGATGTCAAATCGGATGTATATAATGTTAACATGTTAATTGTACAAACATATGGTGGAAAGTGACTCATATAGAGTGAAAAGTGACTTACATGGTTAATTAGAACCAAAATATGGACCAAAATTGACTTGTATGAATGTGACACTAAGAGGTGGTAAAAGGATTTCTAATTGCATTACATGATGTTAACATGTTAATTGTACCAATATATGATGGCAAGTGACTCTTATAAGGTACAAAGTGACTCTAATATGGTGAAAAGTGACTTACATGGTTGATTAGAACCAAAATGTGGAACAAAATTGACCTGTGTGAAAGTGGAATTCAGAGGTGGTTAAAGGATGTCAATTCAGATGGATATGATGTTAACATGTTAATTGTACAAATATATGGTGGAAAGTGACTCATATAGAGTGAAAAGTAATTTACATGGTTAATTAGAACCAAAATGTGGACCAAAATTGACTTGTATGAATGTGGCACTAAGAGGTTGTAAAAGAATATCTAATTGCATGTACATGATGTTAACATGTTAATTGTACCAAAATGTGGAACAAAATTGACCTGTATGAAAGTGGAATTCAGAGGTGGTTAAAGGATGTCAATTCAGATGTATATGATGTTAACATGTTAATTGTACAAATATATGGTGGAAAGTGACTCATATAGGGTGCAAAATGACTCTAATATGGTGAAAAGTGACTTACATGGTTACTTGAAACCAAAATGTGGACCGAAATTGACTTGTATGAATGCGGCACTAAGAGCTTGTAAAAGAATTTCTAATTCCATGTACATGATGTTAACATGTTAATTGTACTAATATATGATGGCAAGTGACTCTTATAAAGTACAAAGTGACTCTAATATGGTGAAAAGTGACTTACATGGTTGATTAGAACCAAAATGTGGAACAAAATTGACCTGTGTGAAAGTGGAACTTAGAGGTGGTTAAAGGATGTCAATTCAGATGTATATGATGTTAAAATGTTAATTGTATCAATATATGGTGGCAAATGACTCTTATAGGGTGCAAAGTGACTCTAATATGGTGAAAAGTGACTTACATGGTTGATTAGAGCCAAAATGTGGTACAAAATTAACTTGTATGAAAGTGGCATTAATAGGTGGTAAAAGGATGTGAAATTGGATGTATATGATGTTAACATGTTAATTGTTGTATATATGATGGAAAGTGACTCTTATAAGGTGCAAAGTGACTCTAATATGTTGAAAAGTGACTTACATGGTTGATTATAACCAAAATGTGGAACAAAATTAACCTGTATGAAAGTGGAATTCAGAGGTGGCTAAAGGATGTCAATTCGGATGTATATGATGTTAACATGTTAATTGTACAAATATATGGTGGAAAGTGACTCATATAGGGTGCAAAATGACTCTAATATGGTGAAAAGTGACTTACATGGTTAATTGAAACCAAAATGTGGACCGAAATTGACTTGTATGAATGTGGCACTTCAGGTTGTAAAAGAATTTCTAATCGCATGTACAAGATGTTAACATGTTAATTGTACCAATATATGATGGCAAGTGACTCTTATAAGTTACAAAGTGACTCTAATATGGTGAACAGTGACTTACATGGTTGATTAGAACCAAAATGTGGAACAAAATTGACTTGTGTGAAAGTGGAATTCAGAGGTGGTTAAAGGATGTCAATTCGGATCTATATGATGTTAACATGTTAATTGTACAAATATATGGTGGAAAGTGACTCATATAGGGTGCAAAGTGACTCTAATATGATGAAAAGTGACTTACATGGTTGATTAGAACCAAAATGTGGAACTAAATTGACCTGTATGAAAGTGGAATTCAGAGGTGGTTAAAGGATGTCAATTCGGATGTATATGATGTTAACATGTTAATTGTACAAATATATGGTGGAAAGTGACTTATATAGGGTGCATAGTGACTCTAATATGATGAAAAGTGACTTACATGGTTGATTAAAACCAAAATGTGGAACTAAATTGACATGTATGAAAGTGGAATTAAGAGGTGGTAACAGGATGTCAAATCGGATGTATATGATGTTAACATGTTAATTGTACAAATATATGGTGGAAAGTGACTCATATAGAGTGAAAAGTGACTTACATGGTTAATTGGAACCAAAATGTGGACCAAAATTGACTTGTATGAATGTGGCACTAAGAGGTGGTAAAAGGATTTCTAATTGCATGTACATGATGTTAACATGTTAATTGTACAAATATATGGTGGAAAGTGACTCATATAGAGTGAAAAGTGACTTACATGGTTGATTAGAACCAAAATGTGGACCAAAATTGACTTGTATGAATGTGGCACTATGAGGTTGTAAAAGAATTTATAATCGCATGTACAAGATGTTAACAAGTTAATTGTACCAATATATGATGGCAAGTGACTCTTATAAGTTACAAAGTGACTCTAATATGGTGAACAGTGACTTACATGGTTGATAAGAACCAAAATATGGAACACAATTGACCTGTGTGAAAGTGGAATTCAGAGGTGGTTAAAGAATGTCAATTCAGATGTATATGATGTTAACATGTTAATTTTACAAATATATGGTGGAAAGTGACTCATATAGAGTGAAAAGTGACGTACATGGTTAATTAGAACCAAAATGTGGACAAAAATTGACTTGTATGAATGTGGCACTAAGAGGTGGTAAAAGGATTTCTAATTGCATGTACATATGATGTTAACATGTTAATTGTACCAATATATGATGGCAAGTGACTCTTATAAGGTACAAAGTGACTCTAATATCGTGAAAAGTGACTTACATGGTTGATTAGAACCAAAATGTGGAACAAAATTGACCTGTATGAAAGTGGAATTAAGAGGTGGTAAAAGGATGTCAAATCGGATGTATATGATGTTAACATGTTAATTGTACAAATAGATGGTGGAAAGTGACTCATATAGACTGAGCAGTGACTTACATGGTTAATTAGAACCAAAATATGGACCAAAATTGACTTGTATGTATGTGGCACTAAGAGGTGGTAAAAGGATTTTTAATTGCATGTACATGATGTTAACATATTAATTGTACCAATATATGATGGCAAATGACTCTTATAAGGTGCAAAGTAACTCTAATATGGTGAGAAGTCACTTACATGATTAATTAGAGCCAAAATGTGGCCCAAGATTGACTTGTAGGAAAGGGGTACCAAGAGGTGGTTAAAGGATGTCTAATTGCATGTAAATGATGTTAACATGTTAATTATATCAATCTATGGTGGCAAGTGACTCTTATAGGGTGCAAAGTGACTCTAATATGGTGAAAGTGACTTACATGGTTGATTAGAGGCAAAATGTGGTACAAAATTAACTTGTATGAAAGTCGCATTAATAGGTGGTAAAAGGATGTGAAATTGGATGTATATGATGTTAACATTTTAATTGTTGTATATATGGTGGAAAGTGACTTATAAAGTGCAAAGTGACTCTAAATATGGTGAAAAGTGACTTACATGGTTGATTAGAACCAAAATGTGGAACAAAATTGACCTGTATGAAAGTGGAATTCAGAGGTGGTTAAAGGATGTCAATTCGGATGTATATGATGTTAACATGTTAATTTTATAAATATATGGTGGAAAGTGACTCATATAGTGACTTACATGGTTAATTAGACCCAAAATGTGGACCAAAATTGACTTGTATGAATGTGGCACTAAGAGGTGGTAAAAGGATTTCTAATTGGATGTATATGATGTTAACATGTTAATTATACCAATATATGATGGCAAGTGACTCTTATAAGGTGCAAAGTGACTCTAATACGGTGATAAGTCACTTACATGATTGATTAGAGCCAAAATGTGGCCCAAAATTGACTTGTAGTAAAGGGGTACCAAAAGGTGGTTAAAGGATGTCTAATTGCATGTACATGATGTTAACATGTTAATTGTATCAATATATGGTGGCAAGTGACTCTTATAGGGTGCAAAGTGACTCTAATATGGTGAAAAGTGACTTACATGGTAGATTAGAGCCAAAATGTGGTAAAAAATTAACTTATATGAAAGTGGCATTAATAGGCGGTAAAAGGATGTCAAATTGGATGTATATGATGTTAACATGTTAATTGTTGTATATATGGTGGAAAGTGACTCTTATAGGGGGTGCAAAGTGACTCTAATATGATGAAAAGTTACTTACATGGTTGATTAGAACCAAAATGTGGAACTAAATTGACCTGTATGAAACTGGAATTAAGAGGTGGTAAAAGGATGTCAAATCGGATGTATATGATGTTAACATGTTAATTGTACAAATATATGGCGGAAAGTGACTCATATAGAGTGAAAAGTGACTTACATGGTTAATTAGAACCAAAATGTGGACCAAAATTGACTTGTATGAATGTGCCACTAAGAGGTGGTAAAAGGATTTCTAATTGCATGTACATGTTAACATGTTAATTGTACCAATATATAATGGCAAGTGACTCTTATAAGGTACAAAGTGACTCTAATATGGTGAAAAGTGACTTACATGGTTGATTAGAACCAAAATGTGGAACAAAATTGACCTGTGTGAAAGTGGAATTCAGAGGTGGTTAAAGGATGTCAATTCGGATGTATATGATGTTAACATGTTAATTGGACAAATATATGGTGGAAAGTGACTCATATAGAGTGAAAAGTGACATACATGGTTAATTAGAACCAAAATGTGGACCAAAATTGACTTGTATGAATGTAGCACTAAGAGGTGGTAAAAGGATTTCTAATTGCATTTACATGATGTTAACATGTTAATTGTACCAATATATGATGGCAAGTGACTCTTATAAGGTGCAAAGTGACTCTAATACGGTGATAAGTCACTTACATGATTGATTAGAGTCAAAATGTGGCCCAAAATTGACTTGTAGTAAAGGGGTACCAAAAGGTGGTTAAAGGATGTTTAATTGCATGTACATTTATAGGGGTGCAAAGTGACTCTAATATGATGAAAAGTGACTTACATGGTTGATGAGAACCAAAATGTGGAACAAAATTGACCTGTATGAAAGTGGAATTAAGAGGTGGTAAAAGGATGTCATATCGGATGTATATGATGTTAACATGTTAATTGTACAAATATATGGTGGAAAGTGACTCATATAGAGTGAAAAGTGACTTACATGGTTAATTAGAACTAAAATATGGACCAAAATTGACTTGTATGAATGTGGCACTAAGAGGTGGTAAAAGGATTTTTAATTGCATGTACATGATGTTAACATATTAATTGTACCAATATATGATGGCAAATGACTCTTATAAGGTGCAAAGTAACTCTAATATGGTGAAAAGTCACTTACATGATTGATTAGAGTCAAAATATGGCCCAAAATTGACTTGTAGGAAAGGATGTCTAATTGCATGTAAATGATGTTAACATGTTAATTGTATCAATCTATGGTGGCAAGTGACTCTTATAGGGTGCAAAGTGACTCTAATATGGTGAAAGTGACTTACATGGTTGATTAGAGCCAAAATGTGGTACAAAATTAACTTGTATGAAAGTGGCATTAATAGATGGTAAAAGGATGTGAAATTGGATGTATATGATGTTAACATGTTAATTGTTGTATATATGGTGGAAAGTGACTCTTATAAGGTGCAAAGTGATTCTAATATGGTGAAAAGTGACTTACACGGTTAATTAGAACCAAAATGTGGAACAAAATTAACCTGTATGAAAGTGGAATTCAGAGGTGGTTAAAGGATGTCAATTCGGATGTATATGATGTTAACATGTTAATTGTACAAATATATGGGGGAAAGTGACTCATATAGGGTGCAAAGTGACTCTAATATGATGTAAAGTGACTTACATGGGTGATTAAAACCAAAATGTGGAACTAAATTGACCTGTATGAAAATGGAATTAAGAGGTGGTAAAAAAATGTCAAATCGGATGTATATGATGTTAACATGTTAATTGTACAAATATATTGTGGAAAGTGACTCATATAGGGTGAAAAGTGACTTACATGGTTAATTAGAACCAAAATATGGACCAAAATTGACTTGTATGAATGTGGAACTAAGAGGTGGTAAAAGGATTTCTAATTGCATGTAAATGATGTTAACATATTAATTGTACCAATATATGATGGCAAGTGACTCTTATAAGGTGCAAAGTAACTCTAATATGGTGAGAAGTCACTTACATGATTGATTAGAGCCGAAATGTGGCCCAAAATTGACTTGTAGGAAAGGGATGGCAAGTGACTCTTATAAGGTGCAAAGTGATTCTAATATGGTGATAAGTCACTTGATTGATTAGAGCAAAAATGTGGCCCAAAATTGACTTGTAGGAAAGGGGTACCAAAAGGTGGTTAGAAGGATGTTTAATTGCATGTACATGATGTTAACATGTTAATTGTATCAATATATGGGGAAAGTGACTCTTATAGGGTGCAAAGTGAATCTAATATGGTGAAAAGTGACTTACATGGTTGATTAGAGCAAAAATGTGGAATAAAATTAACTTGTATGAAAGTGGCATTAATAGGTGGCAAAAGCTACAGAGCAAAACTTGAAGCTTAGGGAAATTATTAAAAGGAATGGGATTTCTCTAGTTGATGCGGAAATCGAGATTTCGAAAGAGGATAGTAGCTTCAATGGTCCTTTACAAGGTGCAGAAAGCAATCATCTAGATAGGGATGAATTTGGGCTTCCTACTTCCTTTGTGAACAAGAAAGATGTTTCTGCATCCAAGGTGTTCGATAAACCATGTGAACCAAAAGTAGGGCCTCGGAGCAAGGAAACTCGGGGGGAAGCAAGTGGCTCGGGTGTTAAGCTAATGGTAAATGATGAGAAACAAAAGAGATCAGCTGAGATGAATTCAGGAAACATCCCCAGCTTTCCAAATAAATCATGGTCCAATATTGTAAAAGATAAGGCACCGGAGGTCAAGTTTGATTACATTCCTCTCCCAGAAGGGACCTCGGTTTTATCCCCCCCAGATGAAGTTCTTCGAAAAGGGAATGATAAATTCAAGATGTGCATGGTAGGGACTTTCTCTAAAGGTACCTATACATTATCCACTGTTAAGAAATTTGCTAAACGTTTTCTGGAACCTCTAGGCATGACTGATGTCTTTCAAAAGGATGATTACACGTTCTTCTTCAAATTTGAGGAGGGTAATGGCCTAAATAAAGCGGTATCCAGAGGTACCTGGTATGTGGAAAGAAGGCCAATGCTAGTTCGTCCTTGGTGCCCCAATCACACAGATAATCCTATAACCAGCATGCCTCTTTGGGTTAAGTTATCTAATATCCCGGATTGCTATTGGACTAAAGAAGGATTAAGTTCTCTAGCTAGCGTTATAGGCCCCCCTTTAAGTGCTGACCAATTGACTTCGAAATTGGAAATTCTACCTTTTGCAAGATTCTGTATCGAATATAAACTTGGTGCACCTTTGCCAAATAAAATTCCGGTTACAGTTCTTGACCCGGTAACGGATGAGAAATCTATAGCTGAGGTTTTAGTCCACTATGCTGTGAAACCCCTATCATGCAGTGCTTGTAATTCTCTTGGTCACAACTTAGCTGCGTGTCCCAAGGCTCGGAAGATTTGGGTCCAAAAAGAGAAAGAGAAAGTGGAGGATAAATCAGAGAAAGGGAGTGGCTCTGTTCCAGTTTCCACTGAGAAACCAGTAGAAAAACCAGCAGAAAATCCAGCAGATAATTCTCAGGAAGTTTCACCAAGAGCCAATTTAGAAGGTAAATGAAAGGACAAGGAAATTTCTGAAGAAGGGGGTTGGACTGAGGTCTCCAGGCACTCAAAGCACTCTACTACCAAAAAATCTCTTCAGTCATCTCCAGGTTCAGCAACCCCGCCACTCAATTTTAAAAAACTAGTCTCAGTGGATGAAATCGAAGCAAGGAAAAGGCACAAATCCACCTCCTCGGATTTGAAGGGAGGTCGAGCTCGGAATCGTATAGGGGAAGGTAACTCCCCAAACAATCCTAAGTAATTTTATGGGATTTGATTTTTGTTCGTACAATGTGAGAGGCCTAAATAAAAAATTAGGCTTCGTCAAAGATTTTGTAAATAGTAATAATATCTCTTTGATTGCCCTCCTGGAAACTCATGTCAAAATGGAAAATATGGGAAGAGTGACTTCTTTTGTTTCACCGCGTTTTGATTGGATCTCCAACCATGATTTTCATGACAATGGGCGTATTTTAATAGGATGGGATCCTCACTTGTGGAAAATCACTGTTTTATGCAAATCTGCTCAGCATATAATAAGTAAAATTTGTAGAATTTCAAATAATGAGGAGTTTGTTATTTCTTTTATCTATGGGCACAACCTTTACACTCATCGACGGTCTCTATGGGAGGATCTTTTAGCTTTTGCAACAGATTTGACTATACCATGGTGCTTAGCAGGGAATTTTAATGTCTGCCTTGGTCCAATGGAATCAAACTCGGATAATACTAGATGGAGCACTGGAATGCTGGAGTTTCGGGATTTTTTAAACTCATCTGGGTTAACTGACTTGAGGTATAATGGCAACTTATTCACCTGGTGGGATAGCAGCTGTTATATTCCTGTTTTAAAAAAACTAGACAGAGTGCTGGTCAATAACTTTTGGTTATCTTATTATTCTATGTCTCTTGCTCATTTTAGACCTAGGGGTTTGTCTGATCATAATCCGGCTTTTATAGACATGGGAGTTTCTTACTCTACCCCGAAAAAGCCTTTTCAGCTTTTTATTCATTTTTTGGAGCATCCCGGATTTTTGGAATTAGTAAAGGAAGCCTGGAGTAGTAACATTGTAGGGGATCCTTGGTTCAGAGTAACTAGTAAGCTCAAACTGGTTAAAGCAGCGGTTAAAGACCTAAACAAGAATGTGGGTAACTTGCACGAGTTGGTTATTGAAGCTAGGGAAAAGCTTCTTCGTTTTCAAGCTTCTCTCCCTTCTTGTCCTTCCTCAGATCAGTTTTTGGAAGAAGAAAGACTCTCTAATGTTCTAGAGGAATTGTTAAACCGTGAGGAAATTCTCCTGAAACAAAAATCGAGAATCAATTAGTTGGAAAAAGGAGATAGGAACAACAAATTCTTCTTACAAAGCTGCAAGGGTAGATTGAATCAGAATAAAATTTTGGCACTTTTAGATTCAAATGACTTCGAGCACACCTCTCATGCAGGCATTTCTAAAGTGGCTGTTGACTATTTCTCTTCTATCTTGGGGAACTCGGTTGAAGTTAGGGACATTCCTCCTGACTTACAGCTTCCGGTGCTGAATGTAGAGCAATAACAGAATCTGACTAAGGTTTTTACTCAAGCTGAGGTTCTCAAGACATTCCAATCTTTGGCAAAGAACAAAAGTCCAGGCCCTGATGGGTTTCCGGTAGAGTTTTTCATTAAATATTGGGATATAGTGGGTGGTGAGGTGACAAATGCTATCTTGTATTTCTTTCATTCTATGAAATTGCCTCGTATTATAAATTCTACTGCTCTGGCTTTGATTCCTAAAGAGAATCACCCGAACAAAATTGCCCAATTTAGGCCAATTTCTTGTTGTAATGTACTTTACAAAGTTATTGCTAAAATGCTTGCTAGTAGACTCAAACAGGTGCTTCCTCAAATTGTATCTGCTAGTCAGTCAGCTTTTGTCACCAATAGATCTATTGGAGACAATATTTTACTGGCACAATCATTATGCAGGGATTACCATTTACAAAAAGGGCCACCTAGATGCTCAGTCAAGCTAGATATTCACAAGGCTTTTGACTCCCTGAATTGGAATTTTTTGCTCTCTACTCCTCACAGAATGGGTTTTCCTGCTTTGTTTATCAATTGGATTCATACTTGTTTATCCTCAGCTATGGTCTCAGTTAAAATTAATGGTGCTCTGGAAGGGTACTTCCAATGCAAATCTGGGCTACGTCAAGGTGACCCACTTTCCCCGTCTCTGTTTGTGCTAGCCATGGAAGTCTTCTCTGCTTTCATTCGAAAGTGCTCTTCGAATCCAGATTTTTCATATCATTGGCGCACGTCTCATGCAGATATTACTCACTTGATTTTCGCAGATGATGTAATGTTATTCTCGAAAGGAGATGAAAAATCCATGAAAATTATGTTGGACACAATCTCTGAATTCTCCTTAACATCAGGACTTCATCCTAATGCTACCAAAAGCAATTGTTTCTTCTGTAACACTCCTCAGGAAGTTGAGAATGCGATTATTAGTTATTCTGGATTCCAGATTGGTCATCTCCCAATCAAATATCTGGGTTTACCTCTAATCTCTAAAAAACTCTCCAAGGCAGACTGCACTCCTCTAGTTCTTCGCATGTGCTCAAAGATTGATCTCTGGACTAATGCCTTTCGTAAATTTTCTGGAAGATTACAGCTGATTAAAGCCATATTATTTGGTATCCATAGCTATTGGACCATGTACCTTTTTCTTCCCAAGAGTGTGCTTAAAAATCTAAAATCTACTCTAGCTAAATTATTATGGGGTGGAGCATCCTCTGCTAAATGTCATTATAAAGTTGCTTGGGAGACATGTTGTTTACCAAAAGTAGAAGGAGGTCTAGGCATTCGAGACCCACTGGAGTGGAATAAAGCAGCCATCATTTAATAATTTCCCGAAGCTTCAAGTTTAATTGCATGTACATTTATAGGGGTGCAAAGTGACTCTAATATGATGAAAAGTGACTTACATGGTTGATTAGAACCAAAATGTGGAACTAAATTGACCTGTATGAAAGTGCAATTAAGAGGTGGTAAAAGGATGTTAAATCGGATGTATATGATGTTAACATGTTAATTGTACAAATATATGGTGGAAAGTGACTCATATAGGGTGCAAAATGACTCTAATATGGTGAAAAGTGACTTAGATGGTAAATTAGAACCGAAATGAGGACCAAAATTGACTTGTATGAATGTGGCACTAAGAGGTGGTAAAAGGAGTTCTAATTGCATGTACATGATGTTAACATATTAATTGTACCAATATATGATGGCAAGTGACTCTTATAAGGTGCAAATTAACTCTAATATGGTGAGAAGTCACTTACATGATTGATTAGAGCCAAAATGTGGCCCAAAATTGACTTGTAGGAAAGGGGTACCAAGAGGTGGTTAGAGAATGTTTAATTGCATGTACATGATGTTAACATGTTAATTGTATCAATATATGGTGGCAAGTGACTCTTATAGGGTGCAAAGTGACTCTAATATGAGAGTGACTTACATGGTTGATTAGAGCCAAAATGTGGTACAAAATTAACTTGTATGAAAGTGGCATTAATAGGTGGTAAAAGGATGTGAAATTGGATGTATATGATGTTAACATGTTAATTGTTGTATATATGGTGGAAAGTGACTCTTATAAGGTGCAAAGTGACTCTAATATGGTGAAAAGTGACTTACATGGTTGATTAGAACCAAAATGTGGAACAAAATTGACCTGTATGAAAGTGGAATTCAGAGGTTGTTAAAGGATGTCAATTCGGATGTATATGATGTTAACATGTTAATTGTACAAATATATGGTGGAAAGTGACTCTAATATGATGAAAAGTGACTTACATGGTTGATTAAAACCAAAATGTGGAACTAAACTGACCTGTATGAAAGTGGAATTAAGAGGTGGTAAAAGGATGTATATGATGTTAACATGTTAATTGTACAAATATATGGTGGAAAGTGACTCATATAGGGTGAAAAGTTACTTACATGGTTAATTAGAACCAAAATGTGGACCAAAATTGACTTGTATGAATGTGGCACTAAGAGGTGGTAAAAGGATTTCTAATTGCATGTACATGATGTTAACATATTAATTGTACAAATATATGATGGCAAGTGACTCTTATAAGGTGTAAAGTGACTCTAATATGGTGAAAAGTGACTTACATGGTTGATTAGAGCCAAAATGTGGAATAAAATTAACTTGTATGAAAGTGGCATTAATAGGTGGTAAAAGGATGTCAAATTGAATGTATATGATGTTAACATGTTAATTGTTGTATATATGGTGGAAAGTGACTCTTATAGGGTGCAAAGTGACTCTAATATGGTGAAAAGTGACTTACATGGTTGATTAGAACCAAAATGTGGAACAAAATTGACCTGTATGAAAGGGGAACTAATAGGTGGTAAAAGGATGTTAAATTGGATGTATATGATGTTAACATGTTAAGTATACATATAGATTGTGGAAAGTGACTCATATAGGGTGCAAAACGACTCTAACATGGTGAAAAGTGACTTGCATGGTTAATTAGAACCAAGATGTGGACCAAATTGACTTATATGAATGTGGCATTAAGAGGTGGTAAAAGGATTTCTAATTGGATGTATATGATGTTAAAATGTTAATTGTACCTATATATGATGACAAGTGACTCTTATAAGGTGCAAAGTGATTCTAATATGGTGATAAGTCACTTGATTGATTAGAGCCAAAATGTGGCCCAAAATTGACTTGTAGGAAAGGGGTACCAAAAGGTGGTTAGAAGGATGTTTAATTGCATGTACATGATGTTAACATGTTAATTGTATCAATATATGGGGAAAGTGACTCTTATAGGGTGCAAAGTAACTCTAATATGGTGAAAAGTGACTTACATGGTTGATTAGAGCCAAAATGTGGAATAAAATTAACTTGTATGGAAGTGGCATTAATAGGTGGCAAAAGGATGTCAAATTGGATGTATATGATTTTAACAAGTTAATTATACATATAGATTGTGGAAAGTGACTCATATAGGGTGTAAAACGACTCTAATATGGTGAAAAGTGACTTGCATGGTTAATAAGAACCAAAATGTGGACCAAAATTGACTTGTATGAATGTGGCACTAAGAGGTGGTAAAAGGATTTCTAATTGCATGTACATGATGTTAACATATTAATTGTACCAATATATGTTGGCAAGTGACTCTTATAAGGTGCAAAGTGACTCTAATATGGTGAAAAGTGACTTACATGGTTGATAAGAGCCAAAATGTGGAATAAAATTAACTTGTATGAAAGTGGCATTAATAGGTGGTAAAAGGATGTCAAATTGGATATATATGATGTTAACATGTTAATTGTTGTATATATGGTGGAAAGTCACTCTTATAGGGTGCAAAGCGACTCTAATATGGTGAAAAGTAACTTACATGGTTGATTAGAACCAAAATGTGGAACAAAATTGACCTGTATGAAAGGGGAACTAATAGGTGGTAAAAGATGTCAAATTTGATGTATATGATGTTAACATGTTAAGTATACATATATATTGTAGAAAGTGACTCATATAGGGTGCAAAACGACTCTAATATAGTGAAAAGTGACTTACATGGTTGATTAGAACCAAAATGTGGAACTAAATTGACCTGTATGAAAGTGGAATTAAGAGGTGGTAAAAGGATGTCAAATCGGATGTATATGATGTTAACATGTTAATTGTACAAATATATGGTGGAAAGTGACTCATATAGAGTGAAAAGTGACTTACATGGTAAATTAGAACCGAAATGAGGACCAAAATTGACTTGTATGAATGTGGCACTAAGAGGTGGTAAAAGGATTTCTAATTGCATGTACATGATGTTATCATATTAATTGTACCAATATATGATGGCAAGTGACTCTTATAAGGTGCAAAGTAACTCTAATATGGTGAGAAGTCACTTACATGATTGATTAGAGCCAAAATGTGGCCCAAAATTGACTTGTAGGAAAGGTGTACCAAGAGGTGGTTAAAGAATGTCTGATTGCATGTACATGATGTTAACATGTTAATTGTATCAATATATGGTGGCAAGTTACTCTTTTAGGGTGCAAAGTGACACTAATATGGTGAAAAGTGACTTACATGGATGATTAGATCCAAAATGTGGTACAAAATTAACTTGTATGAAAGTGGCATTAATAGGTGGTAAAAGGATGTGAAATTGGATGTATATGATGTTAACATGTTAATTGTTGTATATATGGTGGAAAGTGACTCTTATAAGGTGCAAAGTGACTCTAACATGGTGAAAAGTGACTTACATGGTTGATTAGAACCAAAATGTGGAACAAAATTGACCTGTATGAAAGTCGAATTCAGACGTGGTTAAAGGATGTCAATTCGGATGTATTTGATGTTAACATGTTAATTATACAAATATATGGTGGAAAGTGACTCTAATATGATGAAAAGTGACTTACATGGTTGATTAAAACCAAAATGTGGAACTAAACTGACCTGTATGAAAGTGGAATTAAGAGGTGGTAAAAGGATGTATATGATGTTAACATGTTAATTGTACAAATATATGGTGGAAAGTGACTCATATAGGGTGAAAAGTTACTTACATGGTTAATTAGAACCAAAATGTGGACCAAAATTGACTTGTATGAATGTGGCACTAAGAGGTGGTAAAAGGATTTCTAATTGCATGTATATGATGTTAACATTAATTTTACCAATATATGATGGCAAGTGACTCTTCTAAGGTGCAAAGTGACTCTAATATGGTGAAAACTGACTTACATGGTTGATTAGAGCCAAAATGTGGAATAAATTGACCTGTATGAAAGTGGAATTCAGAGGTGGTAAAAGGATGTCAAATCGGATGTATATGATGTTAACATGTTAATTGTACAAATATAGGGTGCAAAATGACTCATATAGAGTGAAAAGTGACTTACATGGTAAATTAGAACCGAAATGAGGACCAAAATTGACTTGTATGAATGTGGCACTAAGAGGTGGTAAAAGGATTTCTAATTGCCTGTACATGATGTTAACATATTAATTGTACCAATATATGATGGCAAGTGACTCTTATAAGGTGCAAATTAACTCTAATATGGTGAGAAGTCACTTACATGATTGATTAGAGCCAAAATGTGGCCCAAAATTGACTTGTAGGAAAGGGGTACCAAGAGGTGGTTAAAGAATGTCTAATTGCATGTACATGATGTTAACATGTTAATTGTATTAATATATGGTGGCAAGTGACTCTTATAGGGTGCAAAGTGACTCTAATATGAGAGTGACTGATGTTAATTGTACCAATATATGATGGCAAATGACTCTTATAAGGTGCAAAGTGATTCAAATATGGTGATAAGTCACTTACTAGATTGATTAGATCCAAAATGTGGCCCAAAATTGACTTGTAGGAAAGGATGTTTAATTGCATGTACATTTATAGGGGTGCAAAGTGACTCTAATATGATGAAAAGTGACTTACATGGTTGATTAGAACCAAAATGTGGAACTAAATTGACCTGTATGAAAGTGGAATTAAGAGGTGATAAAGGATGTCAAATCGGATGTATTTGATGTTAACATGTTAATTGTACAAATATATGGTGGAAAGTGACTCATATAGAGTGAAAATTGACTTACATGGTAAATTAGAACCGAAATGAGGACCAAAATTGACTTGTATGAATGTGGCACTAAGAGGTGGTAAAAGGATTTCTAATTGCCTGTACATGATGTTAACATATTAATTGTACCAATATATGATGGCAAGTGACTCTTATAAGGTGCAAAGTAACTCTAATATGGTGAAAAGTGACTTACATGGTTGATTAGAGCCAAAATGTGCAATAAAATTAACTTGTATGAAAGTGGCATTAATAGGTGGCAAAAGGATGTCAAATTGGATGTATATGATTTTAACAAGTTAATTATACATATAGATTGTGGAAAGTGACTCATATAGGGTGTAAAACGACTCTAATATGGTGAAAAGTGACTTGCATGGTTAATAAGAACCAAAATGTGGACCAAAATTTTACTTGTATGAATGTGGCACTAAGACGTGGTAAAAGGATTTCTAATTGCATGTACATGATTTTAACATATTAATTGTACCAATATATGATGGCAAATGACTCTTATAAGGTGCAAAGTGACTCTAATATGGTGAAAAGTGACTTACATGGTTGATTAGAGCCAAAATGTGGAATAAAATTAACTTGTATGAAAGTGGCATTAATAGGTGGTAAAAGGATGTCAAATTGGATATATATGATGTTAACATGTTAATTGTTGTATATATGGTGGAAAGTGACTCTTATAGGGTGCAAAGTGACTCTAATATGGTGAAAAGTAACTTACATGGTTGATTAGAACCAAAATGTGGAACAAAATTGACCTGTATGAAAGGGGAACTAATAGGTGGTAAAAGGATGTCAAATTTGATGTATATGATGTTAACATGTTAAGTATACATATATATTGTGGAAAGTGACTCATATAGGGTGCAAAAGGACTCTAATATAATGAAAAGTGACTTACATGGTTGATTAGAACCAAAATGTGGAACTAAATTGACCTGTATGAAAGTGGAATTAAGATGTGGTAAAAGGATGTCAAATCGGATGTATATGATGTTAACATGTTAATTGTACAAATATATGGTGGAAAGTGACTCATATAGAGTGAAAAAGTGACTTACATGGTAAATTAGAACCGAAATGAGGACCAAAATTGACTTGTATGAATGTGGCACTAAGAGGTGGTAAAAGGATTTCTAATTGCATGTACATGATTTTAACATATTAATTGTACCAATATATGATGGCAAGTGACTCTTATAAGGTGCAAAGTAACTCTAATATGGTGAGAAGTCACTTACATGATTGATTAGAGCCAAAATGTGGCCCAAAATTGACTTGTAGGAAAGGGGTACCAAGAGGTGGTTAAAGAATGTCTAATTGCAAGTACATGATGTTAACATGTTAATTGTATCAATATATGGTGGCAAGTGACTCTTATAGGGTGCAAAGTGACAATAATATGGTGAAAAGTGACTTACATGGTTGATTAGAGCCAAAATGTGGTACAAAATTAACTTGTATGAAAGTGGCATTAATAGGTGGTAAAAGGATGTGAAATTGGATGTATATGATGTTAACATGTTAATTGTTGTATATATGGTGGAAAGTGACTCTTATAAGGTGCAAAGTGACTCTAATATGGTGAAAAGTGACTTACATGGTTGATTAGAACCAAAATGTGGAACAAAATTGACCTGTATGAAAGTGGAATTCAGAGGTGGTTAAAGGATGTCAATTCGGATGTATATGATGGTAACATGTTAATTATACAAATATATGGTGCAAAGTGACTCTAATATGATGTAAAGTGACTTACATTGTTGATGAAAACCAAAATGTGGAACTAAACTAACCTGTATGAAAGTGGAATTAAGAGGTGGTAAAAGGATGTATATGATGTTAACATGTTAATTGTATAAATATATGGTGGAAAGTGACTCATATAGGGTGAAAAGTTACTTACATGGATAATTAGAACCAAAATGTGGACCAAAATTGACTTGTATGAATGTGGCACTAAGAGGTGGTAAAAGGATTTCTAATTGCATGTACATGATGTTAACATTAATTGTACCAATATATGATGGCAAGTGACTCTTATAAGGTGCAAAGTGACTCTAATATGGTAAAAAGTGACTTACATGGTTGATTAGAGCCAAAATGTGGAATAAATTGACCTGTATGAAAGTGGAATTCAGAGGTGGTAAAAGGATGTCAAATCGGATGTATATGATGTTAACATGTTAATTGTACAAATATAGGGTGCAAAATGACTCATATAGAGTGAAAAGTGACTTACATGGTAAATTAGAACCGAAATGAGGACCAAAATTGACTTGTACGAATGTGGCACTAAGAGGTGTTAAAAGGATTTCTAATTGCCTGTACATGATGTTAACATATTAATTGTACCAATATATGATGGCAAGTGACTCTTATAAGGTGCAAAGTAACTCTAATATGGTGAGAAGTCACTTACATGATTGATTAGAGCCAAAATGTGGCCCAAAATTGACTTGTAGGAAAGGGGTACCAAGAGGTGGTTAAAGAATGTCTAATTGCATGTACATGATGTCAACATGTTAATTGTATAAATATATGGTGGCAAGTGACTCTTATAGGGTGCAAAGTGACTCTAATATGAGAGTGACTGATGTTAATTGTACCAATATATGATGGCAAGTGACTCTTATAAGGTACAAAGTGATTCAAATATGGTGATAAGTCACTTACTAGATTGATTAGAGCCAAAATGTGGCCCAAAATTGACTTGTAGGAAAGGATGTTTAATTGTATGTACATTTATAGGGGTGCAAAGTGACTCTAATATGATGAAAAGTGACTTACATGGTTGATTAGAACCAAAATGTGGAACTAAATTGACCTGTATGAAAGTGGAATTAAGAGGTGATAAAGGATGTCAAATCGGATGTATATGATGTTAACATGTTAATTGTACAAATATATGGTGGAAAGTGACTCATATAGAGTGAAAAGTGACTTACATGGTAAATTAGAATCGAAATTAGGACCAAAATTGACTTGTATGAATGTGGCATTAAGAGGTGGTAAAAGGATTTCTAATTGCCTGTACATGATGTTAACATATTAATTGTACCAATATATGATGGCAAGTGACTCTTATAAGGTGCAAAGTAACTCTAATATGGTGAGAAGTCACTTACATGATTGATTAGAGCCAAAATGTAGCCCAAAATTGACTTGTAGGAAAGGGGTACCAAGAGGTGGTTAAAGAATGTCTAATTGCATGTACATGATGTTAACATGTTAATTGTATTAATATATGGTGGCAAGTGACTCTTATCGGGTGCAAAGTGACTCTAATATGAGAGTGACTGATGTTAATTGTACCAATATATGATGGCAAGTGATTCTTATAAGGTGTAAAGTGATTCTAATATGGTGATAAGTCACTTACTAGATTGATTGGAGCCAAAATGTGGCCCAAAATTGACTTGTAGGAAAGGATCTTTAATTGCATGTACATTTATAGGGGTGCAAAGTGACTCTAATATGATGAAAAGTGACTTACATGGTTGATTAGAACCAAAATGTGGAACTAAATTGACCTGTATGAAAGTGGAATTAAGAGGTGGTAAAAGGATGTCAAATTGGATGTATATGATGTTAACATGTTAATTGTACAAATATATGGTGGAAAGTGACTCATATAGAGTGAAAAGTGACTTACATGGTAATTTAGAACCGAAATGAGGACCAAAATTGACTTGTATGAATGTGGCACTAAGAGGTGGTAAAAGGATTTCTAATTGCCTGTACATGATGTTAACATATTAATTGTACCAATATATGATGGCAAGTGACTCTTATAAGGTGCAAAGTAACTCTAATATGGTGAGAAGTCACTTACATGATTGATTAGAGCCAAAATGTGGCCCAAAATTGACTTGTAGAAAAGGGGTACCAAGAGGTGGTTAAAGAATGTCTAATTGCATGTACATGATGTTAACATGTTAATTGTATCAATATATGGTGGCAAGTGACTCTTATAGGGTGCAAAGTGACTCTAATATGAGAGTGACTTACATGGTTGATTAGAGCCAAAATGTGGTACAAAATTAACTTGTATGAAAGTGGCATTAATAGGTGGTAAAAGGATGTGAAATTGGATGTATATGATGTTAACATGTTAATTGTTGTATATATGGTGGAAAGTGACTCTTATAAGGTGCAAAGTGACTCTAATATGGTTAAAAGTGACTTACATGGTTGATTAGAACCAAAATGTGGAACAAAATTGACCTGTATGAAAGTGGAATTCAGAGGTGGTTAAAGGATGTCAATTCGGATGTATATGATGTTAACATGTTAATTGTACAAATATATGGTGGAAAGTGACTCTAATATGATGAAAAGTGACTTACATGGTTGATTAAAACCAAAATGTGGAACTAAACTGACCTGTATGAAAGTGGAATTAACAGGTGGTAAAAGGATGTATATGATGTTAACATGTTAATTGTACAAATATATGGTGGAAAGTGACTCATATAGGGTGAAAAGTTACTTACATGGTTAATTAGAACCAAAATGTGGACCAAAATTGACTTGTATGAATGTGGCACTAAGAGGTGGTAAAAGGATTTCTAATTGCATGTACATGATGTTAACATATTAATTGTACCAATATATGATGGCAAGTGACTCTTATAAGGTGCAAAGTGACTCTAATATGGTAAAAAGTGTCTTACATGGTTGATTAGAGCCAAAATGTGGAATAAATTGACCTGTATGAAAGTGGAATTCAGAGGTGGTAAAAGGATGTCAAATCGGATGTATATGTTGTTAACATGTTAATTGTACAAATATAGGGTGCAAAATGACTCATATAGAGTGAAAAGTGACTTACATGGTAAATTAGAACCGAAATGAGGACCAAAATTGACTTGTATGAATGTGGCACTAAGAGGTGTTAAAAGGATTTCTAATTGCCTGTACATGATGTTAACATATTCATTGTACCAATATATGATGGCAAGTGACACTTATACGGTGCAAAGTAACTCTAATATGGTGAGAAGTCACTTACATGATTGATTAGAGCCAAAATGTGGCCCAAAATTAACTTGTAGGAAAGGGGTACCAATAGGTGGTTAAAGAATGTCTAATTGCATGTACATGATGTTAACATGTTAATTGTATTAATATATGGTGGCAAGTGACTCTTATAGGGTGCAAAGTGACTCTAATATGAGAGTGACTGATGTTAATTGTACCAATATATGATGGCAAGTGACTCTTATAAGGTACAAAGTGATTCAAATATGGTGATAAGTCACTTACTAGATTGATTAGAGCCAAAATGTGGCCCAAAATTGACTTGTAGGAAAGGATGTTTAATTGCATGTACATTTATAGGGGTGCAAAGTGACTCTAATATGATGAAAAGTGACTTACATGGTTGATTAAAACCAAAATGTGGAACTAAATTGACCTGTATGAAAGTGGAATTAAGAGGTGATAAAGGATGTCAAATCGGATGTATATGATGTTAACATGTTAATTGTACAAATATATGGTGGAAAGTGACTCATATAGAGTGAAAAGTGACTTACATGGTAAATTAGAACCGAAATGAGGACCAAAATTGACTTGTATGAATGTGGCACTAAGAGGTGGTAAAAGGATTTCTAATTGCCTGTACATGATGTTAACATATTAATTGTACCAATATATGATGGTAAGTGACTCTTATAAGGTGCAAAGTAACTCTAATATGGTGAGAAGTCACTTACATGATTGATTAGAGCCAAAATGTGGCCCAAAATTGACTTGTTGAAAAGGGGTACCAAGAGGTGGTTAAAGAATGTCTAATTGCATGTACATGATGTTAACATGTTAATTGTATCAATATATGGTGGCAAGTGACTCTTATAGGGTGCAAAGTGACTCTAATATGAGAGTGACTTACATGGTTGATTAGAGCCAAAATATGGTACAAAATTAACTTGTATGAAACTGGCATTAATAGGTGGTAAAAGGATGTGAAATTGGATGTATATGATGTTAACATGTTAATTGTTGTATATATGGTGGAAAGTGACTCTTATAAGGTGCAAAGTGACTCTAATATGGTGAAAAGTGACTTACATGGTTGATTAGAACCAAAATGTGGAACAAAATTGACCTGTATGAAAGTGGAATTCAGAGGTTGTTAAAGGATGTCAATTCGGATGTATATGATGTTAACATGTTATTTGTACAAATATATGGTGGAAAGTGACTCTAATATGATGAAAAGTGACTTACATGGTTGATTAAAACCAAAATGTGGAACTAAACTGACCTGTATGAAAGTGGAATTAACAGGTGCTAAAAGGATGTATATGATGTTAACATGTTAATTGTACAAATATATGGTGGAAAGTGACTCATATAGGGTGAAAAGTTACTTACATGGTTAATTAGAACCAAAATGTGGACCAAAATTGACTTGTATGAATGTGGCACTAAGAGGTGGTAAAAGGATTTCTAATTGCATGTACATGATGTTAACATATTAATTGTACCAATATATGATGGCAAGTGACTCTTATAAGGTGCAAAGTGACTCTAATATGGTGAAAAGTGACTTACATTGTTGATTAGAGCCAAAATGTGGAATAAAATTAACTTGTATGAAAGTGGCATTAATAGGTGGTAAAAGGATGTCAAATTGGATTTATATGATGTTAACATGTTAATTTTTGTATATATGGTGGAAAGTGACTCTTATAGGGTGCAAAGTGACTCTAATATGGTGAAAAGTGACTTACATGGTTGATTAGAACCAAAATGTGGAACAAAATTGACCTGTATGAAAGGGGAACTAATAGGTGGTAAAAGGATGTCCAATTGGATGTATATGATGTTAACATGTTAAGTATACATAAATATTATGGAAAGTGACTCATATAGGGTGCAAAACGACTCTAACATGGTGAAAAGTGACTTGCATGGTTAATTAGAACCAAAATGTAGACCAAAATTGACTTATATGAATGTGGCATTAAGAGGTGGTAAAAGGATTTCTAATTGGATGTATGTGATGTTAAGATGTTAATTGTACCAATTTATGATGGCAAGTGACTCTTATAAGGTGCAAAGTGATTCTAATATGGTGATAAGTCACTTACTAGATTGATTAGAGCCAAAATGTGGCCCAAAATTGACTTGTGGGAAAGGATGTTTAATTGCATGTACATTTATAGGGGTGCAAAGTGACTCTAATATGATGAAAAGTGACTTACATGGTTGATTAGAACCAAAATGTGGAACTAAATTGACCTGTATGAAAGTGGAATTAAGAGGTGGTAAAAGGATGTCAAATCGGCTGTATATGATGTTAACATGTTAATTGTACAAATATATGGTGGAAAGTGACTCATATAGACTGAAAAGTGACTTACATGGTAAATTAGAACCGAAATTAGGACCAAAATTGACTTGTATGAATGTGGCACTAAGAGGTGGTAAAAGGATTTCTAATTGCCTGTACATGATGTTAACATATTAATTGTACCAATATATGATGGCAAGTGACTCTTATAAGGTGCAAAGTAACTCTAATATGGTGAGAAGTCACTTACATGATTGATTAGAGCCAAAATGTGGCCCAAAATTGACTTGTAGGAAAGGGGTACCAAGAGGTGGTTAAAGGATGTCTAATTGCATGTAAATGATGTTAACATGTTAATTGTATCAATATATGGTGGCAAGTGACTCTTATAGGGTGCAAAGTGACTCTAATATGGTGAAAAGTGACTTACATGGTTGATTAGAGCCAAAATGTGGTACAAAATTAACTTGTATGAAAGTGGCATTAATAGGTGGTAAAACGATGTGAAATTGGATGTATATGATGTTAACATGTTAATTGTTGTATATATGGTGGAAAGTGACTCTTATAAGGTGCAAAGTGACTCTAATATGGTGAAAAGTGACTTTCATGGTTGATTAGAACCAAAATGTGGAACAAAATTGACCTGTATGAAAGTGGAATTCAGAGGTGGTTAAAGGATATCAATTCGGATGTATATGATGTTAACATGTTAATTGTTGTATATATGGTGGAAAGTGACTCTTATAGGGTGCAAAGTGACTCTAATATGGTGAAAAGTGACTTACATGGTTGATTAGAACCAAAACGTGGAACAAAATTGACCTGTATGAAAGGGGAACTAATAGGTGGTAAAAGGATGTTAAATTGGATGTATATGATGTTAACATGTTAAGTATACATATAGATTGTGGAAAGTGACTCATATAGGGTGCAAAACGACTCTAACATGGTGAAAAGTGACTTGCATGGTTAATTAGAACCAAAATGTGGACCAAAATTGACTTGTATGAATGTGGCATTAAGAGGTGGTAAAAGAATTTCTAATTGGTTGTATATGATGTTAAGATGTTAATTGTACCTATATATGATGAGAAGTGACTCTTATAAGGTGCAAAGTGATTCTAATATGGTGATAAGTCACTTACTTGATTGATTAGAGCCAAAATATGGCCCAAAATTGACTTGTAGGAAAGGGGTACCAAAAGGTGGTTAGAAGGATGTTTAATTGCATGTACATGATGTTAACATGTTAATTGTAACAATATATGGGGAAAGTGACTCTTATAGGGTGAAAAGTGACTCTAATATGGTGAAAAGTGACTTACATGGTTGATTAGAGCCAAAATGTGGAATAAAATTGACTTGTATGAAAGTGGAATTAAGAGGTGGAAAAGGATGTTAAATCGGATGTATATGATGTTAACATGTTAATTGTACAAATATATGGTGGAAAGTGACTCATATAGGGTGCAAAATGACTCTAATATGGTGAAAAGTGACTTACATGGTAAATTAGAACCGAAATGAGGACCAAAATTGACTTGTATGAATGTGGCACTAAGACGTGGTAAAAGGATTTCTAATTGCATGTACATGATTTTAACATATTAATTGTACCAATATATGATGGCAAGTGACTCTTATAAGGTGCAAAGTGACTCTAATATGGTGGAAAGTGACTTACATGGTTGATTAGAGCCAAAATGTGGAATAAAATTAACTTGTATGAAAGTGGCATTAATAGGTGGTAAAAGGATGTGAAATTGGATGTATATGATGTTAACATGTTAATTGTTGTATATATGGTGGAAAGTGACTCTTATAGGGTGTCAAGTGACTCTAATATGGTGAAAAGTGACTTACATGGTTGATTAGAACCAAAATATGGAACAAAATTGACCTGTATGAAAGGGGAACTAATAGGTGGTAAAAGGATTGCAAATTGGATGTATATGATGTTAACATGTTAAGTATACATATATATTGTGGAAAGTGACTCATATAGGGTGCAAAACGACTCTAACATGGTGAAAAGTGACTTGCATGGTTAATTAGAACCAAAATGTGGACCAAAATTGACTTGTATGAATGTGGCATTAAGAGGTGGTAAAAGGATTTCTAATTGGATGTATGTGATGTTAAGATGTTAATTGTACCAATATATGATGACAAGTGACTCTTATAAGGTGCAAAGTGATTCTAATATGGTAATAAGTCACTTACTAGATTGATTAGAGCCAAAATGTGGCCCAAAATTGACTTGTAGGAAAGGATGTTTAATTGCATGTACATTTATAGGGGTGCAAAGTGACTCTAATATGATGAAAAGTGACTTACATGGTTGATTAGAACCAAAATGTGGAACTAAATTGACCTGTATGAAAGTGGAATTAAGAGGTGGTAAATGGATGTCAAATCGGATGTATATGATGTTAACATGTTAATTATACAAATATATGGTTGAAAGTGACTCATATAGAGTGAAAAGTGACTTACATGGTAAATTAGAACCGAAATGAGGACAAAAATTGACTTTAATGAATGTGGCACTAAGAGGTGGTAAAAGGATTTCTAATTGCCTGTACATGATGTTAACATATTAATTGTACCAATATATGATGGCAAGTGACTCTTATAAGGTGCAAAGTAACTCTAATATGGTGAGAAGTCACTTACATGATTGATTAGAGCCAAAATGTGGCCCAAAATTGACTTGTAGGAAAGGGGTACCAAGAGGTGCTTAAAGGATGTCTAATTGCATGTAAATGATGATAACATGTTAATTGTATCAATATATGGTGGAAAGTGACTCTTTAAGTGACTCTAATATGGTGAAAAGTGACTTACATGGTTGATTAGAACCAAAATATGGAACAAAATTGACCTGTATGAAAGGGGAACTAATAGGTGGTAAAAGGATTGCAAATTGGATGTATATGATGTTAACATGTTAAGTATACATATAGATTGTGGAAAGTGACTTATATAGGGTGCAAAACGACTCTAACATGGTGAAAAGTGACTTGCATGGTTAATTAGAACCAAAATGTGGACCAAAATTGACTTGTATGAATGTGGCATTAAGAGGTGGTAAAAGGATTTCTAATTGGATGTATGTGATGTTAAGATGTTAATTGTACCAATATATGATGACAAGTGACTCTTATAAGGTGCAAAGTGATTCTAATATGGTAATAAGTCACTTACTAGATTGATTAGAGCCAAAATGTGGCCCAAAATTGACTTGTAGGAAAGGATGTTTAATTGCATGTACATTTATAGGGGTGCAAAGTGACTCTAATATGATGAAAAGTGACTTACATGGTTGATTAGAACCAAAATGTGGAACTAAATTGACCTGTATGAAAGTGGAATTAAAAGGTGGTAATGGATGTCAAATCGGATGTATATGATGTTAACATGTTAATTGTACAAATATATGGTGGAAAGTGACTCATATAGAGTGAAAAGTGACTTACATGGTAAATTAGAACCGAAATGAGGACCAAAATTGACTTGTATGAATGTGGCACTAAGAGGTGGTAAAAGGATTTCTAATTGCCTGTACATGATGTTAACATATTAATTGTACCAATATATGATGGCAAGTGACTCTTATAAGGTGCAAAGTAACTCTAATATGGTGAGAAGTCACTTACATGATTGATTAGAGCCAAAATGTGGCCCAAAATTGACTTGTAGGAAAGGGGTACCAAGAGGTGGTTAAAGGATGTCTAATTGCATGTAAATGATGTTAACATGTTAATTGTATCAATATATGGTGGCAAGTGACTCTTATAGGGTGCAAAGTGATTCTAATATGGTGAAAAGTGACTTACATGGTTGATTAGAGCCAAAATGTGGTACAAAATTAACTTGTATGAAAGTGGCATTAATAGGTGGTAAAAGGATGTGAAATTGGATGTATATGATGTTAACATGTTAATTGTTGTATATATGGTGGAAAGTGACTTACATGGTTGATTAGAACCAAAATATGGAACAAAATTGACCTGTATGAAAGGGGAACTAATAGGTGGTAAAAGGATTGCAAATTGGATGTATATCATGTTAACATGTTAAGTATACATATAGATTGTGGAAAGTGACTCATATAGGGTGCAAAACGACTCTAACATGGTGTAAAGTGACTTGCATGGTTAATTAGAACCAAAATGTGGACCAAAATTGACTTGTATGAATGTGGCACTAAGAGGTGGTAAAAGGATTTCTAATTGGATGTATGTGATGTTAAGATGTTAATTGTACCAATATATGATGGCAAGTGACTCTTATAAGGTGCAAAGTGATTCTAATATGTTTAATTGCATGTACATTTATAGGGGTGCAAAGTGACTCTAATATGATGAAAAGTGACTTACATGGTTGATTAGAACCAAAATGTGGAACTAAATTGACCTGTATGAAAGTGGAATTAAGAGGTGGTAAATGGATGTCAAATCGGATGTATAATGTTAATTGTACAAATATATGGTGGAAAGTGACTCATATAGAGTGAAAAGTGACTTACATGGTAAATTAGAACCGAAATGAGGACCAAAATTGACTTGTATGAATGTGGCACTAAGAGGTGGTAAAAGGATTTCTAATTGCCTGTATATGATGTTAACATATTAATTGTACCAATATTTGATGGCAAGTGACTCTTATAAGGTGTAAAGTAACTCTAATATGGTGAGAAGTCACTTACATGATTGATTAGAGCCAAAATGTGGCCCAAAATTGACTTGTAGGAAAGGGGTACCAAGAGGTGGTTAAAGGATGTCTAATTGCATGTAAATGATGATAACATGTTAATTGTATCAATATATGGTGGCAAGTGACTCTTATAGGGTGCAAAGTGACTCTAATATGGTGAAAACTGACTTACATGGTTGATTAGAACCAAAATGTGGAACAAAATTGACCTGTATGAAAGGGGAACTAATAGGTGGTAAAAGGATGTTAAATTGGATGTATATGATGTTAACATGTTAAGTATACATATAGATTGTGGAAAGTGACTCATATAGGGTGCAAAACGACTCTAACATGGTGAAAAGTGACTTGCATGGTTAATTAGAACCAAAATGTGGACCAAAATTGACTTGTATGAATGTGGCATTAAGAGGTGGTAAAAGGATTTCTAATTGGATGTATATGATGTTAAGATGTTAATTGTACCTATATATGATGGCAAGTGACTCTTATAAGGTGCAAAGTGATTCTAATATGGTGATAAGTCACTTACTTGATTGATTAGAGCCAAAATGTGGCCCAAAATTGACTTGTAGGAAAGGGGTACCAAAAGGTGGTTAGAAGGATGTTTAATTGCATGTACATGATGTTAACATGTTAATTGTATCAATATATGGGGAAAGTGACTCTTATAGGGTGCAAAGTGACTCTAATATGGTGAAAAGTGACTTACATGGTTGGTTAGAGCCAAAATGTGAAATAAAATTAACTTGTATGAAAGTGGCATTAATAGGTGGCAAAAGGATGTCAAATTGGATCTATATGATTTTGACAAGTAAATTATACATATAGATTGTGGAAAGTGACTCATATAGGGTGCAAAACGACTCTAATATGGTGAAAAGTGACTTGCATGGTTAATTAGAACCAAAATGTGGACCAAAATTGACTTGTATGAATGTGGCACTAAGACGTGGTAAAAGGATTTCTAATTGCATGTACATGATTTTAACATATTAATTGTACCAATATATGATGGCAAGTGACTCTTATAAGGTGCAAAGTGACTCTAATATGGTGAAAAGTGACTTACATGGTTGATTAGAGCCAAAATGTGGAATAAAATTAATTTGTATGAAAGTGGCATTAATAGGTGGTAAAAGGATGTCAAATTGGATATATATGATGTTAACATGTTAATTGTTGTATATATGGTGGAAAGTGACTCTTATAGGGTGCAAAGTGACTCTAATATGGTGAAAAGTGACTTACATGGTTGATTAGAACCAAAATATGGAACAAAATTGACCTGTATGAAAGGGGAACTAATAGGTGGTAAAAGGATTGCAAATTGGATGTATATCATGTTAACATGTTAAGTATACATATAGATTGTGGAAAGTGACTCATATAGGGTGCAAAACGACTCTAACATGGTGAAAAGTGACTTGCATGGTTAATTAGAACCAAAATGTGGACCAAAATTGACTTCTATGAATGTGGCATTAAGAGGTGGTAAAAGGATTTCTAATTGGATGTATGTGATGTTAAGATGTTAATTGTACCAATATATGATGGCAAGTGACTCTTATAAGGTGCAAAGTGATTCTAATATGGTGATAAGTCACTTACTAGATTGATTAGAGCCAAAATGTGGCCCAAAATTTACTTGTAGGAAAGGATGTTTAATTGCATGTACATTTATAGGGGTGCAAAGTGACTCTAATATGATGAAAAGTGACTTACATGGTTGATTAGAACCAAAATGTGGAACTAAATTGACCTGTATGAAAGTGGAATTAAGAGGTGCTAAATGGATGTCAAATCGGATGTATATGATGTTAACATGTTAATTGTACAAATATATGGTGGAAAGTAACTCATATAGAGTGAAAAGTGACTTACATGGTAAATTAGAACCGAAATGAGGACCAAAATTTACTTGTATGAATGTGGCACTAAGAGGTGGTAAAAGGATTTCTAATTGCCTGTACATGATGTTAACATATTAATTGTACCAATATATGATGGCAAGTGACTCTTATAAGGTGCAAAGTAACTCTAATATGGTGAGAAGTCACTTACATGATTGATTAGAGCCAAAATGTGGCCCAAAATTGACTTGTAGGAAAGGGGTACCAAGAGGTGGTTAAAGGATCTCTAATTGCATGTAAATGATGATAACATGTTAATTGTATCAATATATGGTGGCAAGTGACTCTTATAGGGTGCAAAGTGACTCTACTATGGTGAGAAGTGACTTACATGGTTGATCAGAGCCAAAATGTGGTACAAAATTAACTTGTATGAAAGTGGCATTAATAGGTGGTAAAACGATGTGAAATTGGATGTATATGATGTTAACATGTTAATTGTTGTATATATCGTGGAAACTGACTCTAATAAGGTGCAAAGTGACTCTAATATGGTGAAAAGTGACTTACATGGTTGATTAGAACCAAAATGTGGAAAAAATTGACCTGTATGAAAGTGGAATTCAGAGGGGGTTAAAGGATGTCAAATCGGATGTATATGATGTTAACATGTTAATTGTACAAATATATGGTGGAAAGTGACTCATATAGGGTGAAAAGTGACTTACATGGTTAATTAGAACCAAAATGTGGACCAAAATTGACTTGTATAATTGTGGCACTAAGAGGTGGTAAAAGGATTTCTAATTGCATGTACATGATGTTAACATATTAATTGTACCAATATATGATGGCAAGTGACTCTTATAAGGTGCAAAGTAACTCTAATATGGTGAGAAATCACTTACATGATTGATTAGAGCCAAAATGTGGCCCAAAATTGACTTGTAGGAAAGGGGTACCAAGAGGGGGTTAAAGGATGTCTAATTGCATGTACATGATGTTAACATGTTAATTGTATCAATATATGGTGTCAAGTGACTCTTATAGGGTGCAAAGTGACACTAATATGGTGAAAAGTGACTTACATGGTTGATTAGAGCCAAAATGTGGTACAAAATTAACTTGTATGAAAGTGGCATTAATAGGTGGTAAAAGGTTGTGAAATTGGATATATATGATGTTAACATGTTAATTGTTGTATATATGGTGGAAAGTGACTCTTATAAGGTGCAAAGTGACTCTAATATGGTGAAAAGTGACTAACATGGTTGATTAGAACCAAAATGTGGAAAAAATTGACCTGTATGAAAGTGGAATTCAGAGGGGGTTAAAGGATGTCAAATCGGATGTATATGATGTTAACATGTTAATTGTACAAATATATGGTGGAAAGTGACTCATATAGGGTGAAAAGTGACTTAGTTAATTAGAACCAAAATGTGGACCAAAATTGATTTGTATGAATGTGGCACTAAGAGGTGGTAAAAGGATTTCTAATTGCATGTACATGATGTTAACATATTAATTGTACCAATATATGATTGCAAGTGACTCTCATAAGGTGCAAAGTAACTCTAATATGGTGAGAAGTCACTTACATGATTGATTAGAGCCAAAATGTGGCCCAAAATTGACTTGTAGGAAAGGGGTACCAAGAGGGGGTTAAAGGATGTCTAATAGCATGTACATGATGTTAACATGTTAATTGTATCAATATATGGTGGCAAGTGACTCTTATAGGGTGCAAAGTGACACTAATATGGTGAAAAGTGACTTACATGGTTGATTAGAGCCAAAATGTGGTACAAAATTAACTTGTATGAAAGTGGAATTAATAGGTGGTAAAAGGATGTGAAATTGGATGTATATGATGTTAACATGGTAATTGTTGTATATATAGTGGAAAGTTACTCTTATAAGGTGCAAAGTGACTCTAATATGGTGAAAAGTGACTTGCATGGTTGATTAGAACCAAAATGTGGAATAAAATTGACCTGTATGAAAGTGCAATTCATAGGTGGTTAAAGGATTTCAATTCGGATGTATATGATGTTAACATGTTAATTGTACAAATATATGGTGGAATGTGACTCATATAGGGTGCAAAATGACTCTAATATGGTGAAAAGTGACTTATATAGTTAATTGAAACCAAAATGTGGACCGAAATTGACTTGTATGAATGTGGCACTAAGAGGTTGTAAAAAATTTCTAATTGCATGTACATGATGTTAACATGTTAATTGTTCCAATATATGATGGCAAGTGACTCTTATAAGGTACAAAGTGACTCTATAATGGTGAAAAGTGACTTACATGGTTGATTAGAACCGAAATATGGAACAAAATTGACCTGTGTGAAAGTGGAATTCAGAGGTGGTTAAAGGATGTTAATTCGGATGTATAACATGTTAATTGTACAAATATATGGTGGAAAGTGACTCATATAGGGAGCAAAGTGACTCTAATATGATGAAAAGTGACTTACATGGTTGATTAGAACCAAAATGTGGAACTAAATTGACCTATATGAAAGTGGAATTAAGAGGTGGTAAAAGGATGTCAAATCGGATGTATATGATGTTAACATGTTAATTGTACAAATATATGGCGGAAAGTGACTCATATAGAGTGAAAAGTGACTTACATGGTAAATTAGAACCGAAATGAGGACCAAAATTGACTTGTATGAATGTGGCACTAAGAGGTGGTAAAAGGATTTCTAATTGCATGTACATGATGTTAAAATATTAGTTGTACCAATATATTTAGGCAAGTGACTCTTATAAGGTGCAAAGTAACTCTAATATGGTGAGAAGTCACTTACATGATTGATTAGAGCCAAAATGTGGCCCAAAATTGACTTGTACGAAAGGGGTACCAAGAGGTGGTTAAAGGATGTCTAATTGCATGTACATGATGTTAACATGTTAATTGTATCAATATATGGTGGCAAGTGACTCTTATAGGGTGCAAAGTGACTCTAATATGGTGAAAATTGACTTGCATGGTTGATTAGAGCCAAAATGTGGTACAAAATTAACTTGTATGAAAGTGGCATTAATAGGTGGTAAAACGATGTGAAATTGGATGTATATGATGTTAACATGTTAATTGTTGTATATATGGTGGAAAGTGACTGTTATAAGGTGCAAAGTGACTCTAATATGGTGAAAAGTGACTTACATGGTTGATTAGAACCAAAATGTGGAACAAAATTGACCTGTATTAAAGTGGAATTCAGAGGTGGTTAAAGGATGTCAATTCGGATGTATATCATGTTAACATGTTAATTGTACAAATATATGGTGGAAAGTGACTCATATAGGGTGCAAAGTGACTCCAATATGATGAAAAGTGACTTACATGGTTGATTAAAACCAAATTGTGGAACTAAATTGACCTTTATGAAAATGGAATTAAGAGGTGGTAAAAAGATCTCAAATCGGATGTGTATGATGTTAACATGTTAATTGTAAAAATATATGGTGGAAAGTGACTCATATAGTGTGAAAAGTGACTTACATGGTTAATTGAAACCAAAATGTGGACCAAAATTGACTTGTATGAAAGTGGCACTAAGAGGTGGTAAAAGAATTTCTAATTGCAAGTACATGATGTTAACAGATTAATTGTACCAATATATGATGGCAAGTGACTCTTATAAGGTGCAAAGTAACTCTAATATGGTGAGAAGTCACTTACATGATTGATTAGAGCCAAAATTTGGCCCAAAATTGACTTGTAGGAAAGGGGTACCAAGAGCGGGTTAAAGGATGTCTCCAAAATGTGGTAAAAAATTAACTTGTATGAAAGTAGCATTAGGTGGTAAAAGGATTTGAAATTGTATGTATATGATGTTAACATGTTAATTATTGTATATATGGTGGAAAGTGACTCTTATAAGGTGCAAAGTTACTCTAATATGGTGAAAAGTGACTTAAATGGTTGATTAGAACCAAAATGTGGAACAAAATTGACCTGTATAAAAGTGGAATTAGAGGTGGTTAAAGGATGTCAATTTGGATGCATATGATGTTAACATGTTAATTGTACAAATATATGGTGGAAAGTGACTCATATAGGGTGCAAAGTGACTCTAATACGATGAAAAGTGACTCTTATAAGGTGCAAAGTAACTCTAATATGGTGAGAAGTCACTTACATGATTGATTAGAGCCAAAATGTGTCCCAAAATTGAGTTATAGGAAAGGGGTATCAAGAGGTGGTTAAAGGATGTCTAATTGCATGTACATGATGTTAACATGTTAATTGTATCAATATATGGTGGCAAGTGACTCTTATAGGGTGCAAAGTGACTCTAATATGGTGAAAAGTGACTTACATGGTTGATTAGAGCCAAAATGTGGTACAAAATTAACTTGTATGAAAGTAGGATTAATAGGTGGTAAAGGGATGTGAAATTGGATGTATATGATGTTAACATGTTAATTGTTGTATATATGGTGGAAAGTGACTCTTATAAGGTGCAAAGTGACTCTAATATGGTGAAAACTGACTTACATGGTTGATTAGAACCAAAATGTGGAACAAAATTGACCTGTATGAAAGTGGAATTCAGAGGTGGCTAAAGGATGTCAATTCGGATGTATATGATGTTAACATGTTAATTGTACAAATATATGGTGGAAATTGACTCATATAGGGTGCAAAATGACTCTAATATGGTGAAAAGTGACTTATATGGTTAATTGGAACCAAAATATGGACCGAAATTGACTTGTATGAATGTGGCACTAAGTGGTTGTAAAAGAATTTCTAATTGCATGTACATGATGTTAACATGTTAATTGTACCAATATATGATGGCAAGTGACTCTTATAAGGTACAAAGTGACTCTAATATGGTGAGAAGTCACTTACATGATCGATTAGTGCCAAAATGTGGCCCAAAATTGACTTGTAGGAAATGGGGTACCAAGAGGTGGTTAAAGGATGTCTAATTGCATGTACATAATGTTAACATGTTAATTGTATCAATATATGGTGGCAAGTGACTCTTATAGGGTGCAAACTGACTCTAATATGGTGAAAAGTGACTTACATGGTTGATTAGAGCCAAAATGTGGTACAAAATTAAATTGTATGAAAGTGGAATTAATAGGTGGTAAAAGGATGTCAAATTGGATGTATATGATGTTAATATGTTAATTGTTGTACATATGGTGGAAAGTGATTCTTATAGGGGTGCAAAGTGACTCTAAAATGATGAAAAGTGACTTACATGGTTGATTAGAACCAACATGTGGAACTAAATTGACCTGTATGAAAGTGGAATTAAGAGGTGGTAAAAGGATGTTAAATCGGATGTATATGATGTTAACATGTTAATTGTACAAATATATGGTGGAAAGTGACTCATATAGGGTGCAAAATGACACTAATACGATGAAAAGTGACTTACATGGTTGACTAGAACCAAAATGTGGAACTAAATTGACCTGTATGAAAGTGGAATTAAGAGGTGGTAAAAGGATGTCAAATCGGATGTATATGATGTTAACATATTAATTGTACAAATATATGGTGGAAAGTGACTCATATAGGGTGAAAAGTGACTTGGTTAATTATAACCAAAATTTGGACCAAAATTACCTTGTATGAATGTGGCACTAAGAGGTTTTAAAAGCATTTCTAATTGCATGTACATGATGTTAACATATTAATTGTACCAATATATGATGGCAAGTGACTCTTATAAGGTGCAAAGTAACTCTAATATGGTGAGAAGTCACTTACATGATTGATTAGAGCCAAAATGTGTCCCAAAATTGACTTGTAGGAAAGGGGTACCAAGAGGTGGTTAAAGGATGTCTAATTGCATGTACATGATGTTAACATTTTAATTGTATCAATATATGGTGGCAAGTGACTCTTATAGGGTGCAAAGTGACTCTAATATGGTGAAAAGTGACTTACATGGTTGATTAGAGCCAAAATGTGGTAAAAAATTAACTTGTATGAAAGTAGCATTAGGTGGTAAAAGGATTTGAAATTGGATGTATATGATGTTAACATGTTAATTATCGTATATATGGTGGAAAGTGACTCTTATAAGGTGCAAAGTGACTCTAATATGGTGAAAAGTGACTTAAATGGTTGATTAGAACCAAAATGTGGAACAAAATTGACCTGTATGAAAGTGGAATTAGAGGTGGTTAAAGGATGTCAATTTGGATGCATATGATGTTAACATGTTAATTGTACAAATATATGGTGGAAAGTGACTCATATAGGGTGCAAAGTGACTCTAATACGATGAAAAGTGACTTACATGGTTGATTAGAACCAAAATGTGGAACTAAATTGACCTGTATGAAAGTGGAATTAAGAGGTGGTAAAAGGATGTCAAATCGGATGTTTATGATGTTAACATGTTAATTGTACAAATATATGGTGGAAAGTGACTCATATAGGGTGAAAAGTGACTTACATGGTTAATTAGAACCAAAATGTGGACCAAAATTGACTTGTATGAATGTGGCACTAAGAGGTGGTAAAAGGATTTCTAATTGCATGTACATGATGTTAACATATTCATTGTACCAATATGTGATGGCAAGTGACTCTTATAAGGTGCAAAGTAACTCTAATATGGTGAGAAGTCACTTACATGATTGATTAGAGCCAAAATGTGTCCCAAAATTGACTTGTAGGAAAGGGGTATCAAGAGGTGGTTAAAGGATGTCTAATTGCATGTACATGATGTTAACATGTTAATTGTATCAATATATGGTGGCAAGTGACTCTTATAGGGTGCAAAGTGACTCTAATATGGTGAAAAGTGACTTACATGGTTGATTAGAGCCAAAATGTGGTACAAAACTAACTTGTATGAAAGTAGCATTAATAGGTGGTAAAGGGATGTGAAATTGGATGTATATGATGTTAACATGTTAATTGTTGTATATATGGTGGAAAGTGACTCTTATAAGGTGCAAAGTGACTCTAAATGGTGAAAACTGACTTACATGGTTGATTAGAACCAAAATGTGGAACAAAATTGACCTGTATGAAAGTGGAATTCAGAGGTGGTTAAAGGATGTCAATTCGGATGTATATGATGTTAACATGTTAATTGTACAAATATTTGGTGGAAATTGACTCATATAGGGTGCAAAATGACTCTAATATGGTGAAAAGTGACTTATATGGTTAATTGGAACCAAAATATGGACCGAAATTGACTTGTATAAATGTGGCACTAAGAGGTTGTAAAAGAATTTCTAATTGCATGTACATGATGTTAACATGTTAATTGTTCCAATATATGATGGCAAGTGACTCTTATAAGGTACAAAGTGACTCTAATATGGTGAGAAGTCACTTACATGATCGATTAGTGCCAAAATATGGCCCAAAATTGACTTGTAGGAAATGGGGTACCAAGAGGTGGTTAAAGGATGTCTAATTGCATGTACATGATGTTAACATGTTAATTGTATCAATATATGGTGGCAAGTGACTCTTATAGGGTGCAAAGTGACTCTAATATGGTGAAAAGTGACTTACATGGTTGATTAGAGCCAAAATGTGGTACAAAATTAAATTGTATGAAAGTGGCATTAATAGGTGGTAAAAGGATGTCAAATTGGATGTATATGATGTTAATATGTTAATTGTTGTACATATGGTGGAAAGTGATTCTTATAGGGGTGCAAAGTGACTCTAAAATGATGAAAAGTGACTTACTTGGTTGATTAGAACCAACATGTGGAACTAAATTGACCTGTATGAAAGTGGAATTAAGAGGTGGTAAAAGGATATTAAATCGGATGTATATGATGTTAACATGTTAATTGTACAAATATATGGTGGAAAGTGACTCATATAGCGTGCAAAATGACTCTAATACGATGAAAAGTGACTTACATGGTTGATTAGAACCAAAATGTGGAACTAAATTGACCTGTATGAAAGTGGAATTAAGAGGTGGTAAAAGGATGTCAAATCGGATGTTTATGATGTTAACATGCTAATTGTACAAATATATGGTGGAAAGTGACTCATATAGGGTGAAAAGTGACTTACATGGTTACTTAAAACCAAAATGTGGACCAAAATTGACTTGTATTAATGTGGCACTAAGAGGTGGTAAAAGGATTTCTAATTGCATGTACATGATGTTAACATATTCATTGTACCAATATATGATGGCAAGTGACTCTTATAAGGTGCAAAGTAACTCCAATATGGTGAGAAGTCACTTACATGATTGATTAGAGCCAAAATGTGTCCCAAAATTGACTTGTAGGAAAGGGGTACCAAGAGGTGGTTAAAGGATGTCTAATTGCATGTACATGATGTTAACATGTTAATTGTATCAATATATGGTGGCAAGTGACTCTTATAGGGTGCAAAGTGACTCTAATATGGTGAAAAGTGACTTACATGGTTGATTAGAGCCAAAATGTGGTAAAAAATTAACTTGTATGAAAGTGGCATTAATAGGTGGTAAAAGGATGTGAAATTGGATGTATATGATGGTAACATGTTAATTGTTGTATATATGGTGGAAAGTGACTCTTATAAGTTGCAAAGTGACTCTAATATGGTGAAAAGTGACTTAAATGGTTGATTAGAACCAAAATTTGGAATAAAATTTACCTGTATGAAAGTGGAATTAGAGGTGGTTAAAGGATGTCAATTTGGATGTATATGATGTTAACATATTAATTGTACAAATATATGGTGGAAAGTGACTCATATAGGGTGCAAAATGACTCTAATATGATGAAAAGTGACTTACATGGTCTATTAGAACCAAACTGTGGAACTAAATTGACCTGTATGAAAGTGGAATTAAGAGGTGGTAAAAGGATGTCAAATCGGATGCATATGATGTTAACATGTTAATTGTACAAATATATGGTGGAAAGTGACTCGTATAGGGTGCAAAATTACTCTAATATGGTGAAAAGTGACTTACATGGTTAATAGGAACCAAAATGTGGACCAAAATTGACTTGTATGAATGTGGCACTAAGAGGTTGTAAAAGAATTTCTAATTGCATGTACATGATGTTAACATGTTAATTGTATCAATATATAGTGGCAACTAACTCTTATAGGGTGCAAAGTGACTCTAATATGGTGAAAAGTGACTTACATGGTTGATTAGAGCCAAAATGTGGTACAAAATTAACTTGTATAAAAGTGGCATTAATAGGTGGTAAAAGGATGTGAAATTGGATGTATATGATGTTAACATGTTAATTGTTGTATATAAGGTGGAAAGTGACTCTTATAAGGTGCAAAGTGACTCTAATATGGTGAAAAGTGACTTAAATGGTTGATTAGAACCAAAATGTAGAACAAAATTGACCTGTATGAAAGTGGAATTAGAGGTGGTTAAAGGATGTCAATTTGGATGTATATGATGTTAACATGTTAATTGTACAAATATATGGTGGAAAGTGACTCATATAGGGTGCAAAATGACTCTAATACGATGAAAAGTGACTTACATGGTTGATTAGAACCAAAATGTGGAACTAAATTGACCTGTATGAAAGTGGAATTAAGAGGTGGTAAAAGGATGTCAAATCGGATGTTTATGATGTTAACATGTTAATTGTACAAATATATGGTGGAAAGTGACTCATATAAGGTGAAAAGTGACTTACATGGTTACTTAAAACCAAAATGTGGACCAAAATTGACTTGTATTAATGTGGCACTAAGAGGTGGTAAAAGGATTTCTAATTGCATGTACATGATGTTAACATATTCATTGTACCAATATATGATGGCAAGTGACTCTGATAAGGTGCAAAGTAACTCCAATATGGTGAGAAGTCACTTACATGATTGATTAGAGCCAAAATGTGTCCCAAAATTGACTTGTAGGAAAGGGGTACCAAGAGGTGGTTAAAGGATGTCTAATTGCATGTACATGATGTTAACATGTTAATTGTATCAATATATGGTGGCAAGTGACTCTTATAGGGTGCAAAGTGACTCTAATATGGTGAAAAGTGACTTACATGGTTGATTAGAGCCAAAATGTGGTAAAAAATTAACTTGTATGAAAGTGGCATTAATAGGTGGTAAAAGGATGTGAAATTGGATGTATATGATGGTAACATGTTAATTGTTGTATATATGGTGGAAAGTGTCTCTTATAAGTTGCAAAGTGACTCTAATATGGTGAAAAGTGACTTAAATGGTTGATTAGAACCAAAATTTGGAATAAAATTGACTTGTATGAAAGTGGAATTAGAGGTGGTTAAAGGATGTCAATTTGGATGCATATGATGTTAACATATTAATTGTACAAATATATGGTGGAAAATGACTCATATAGGGTGCAAAATGACTCTAATATGATGAAAGGTGACTTACATGGTCTATTAGAACCAAACTGTGGAACTAAATTGACCTGTATGAAAGTGGAATTAAGAGGTGGTAAAAGGATGTCAAATCGGATGCATATGATGTTAACATGTTAATTGTACAAATATATGGTGGAAAGTGACTCATATAGGGTGCAAAATTACTCTAATATGGTGAAAAGTGACTTACATGGTTAATTAGAACCAAAATGTGGACCAAAATTGACTTGTATGAATGTTGCAGTAAGAGGTGGTAAAAGGATTTCTAATTGCATGTACATGATGTTAACATATTGATTGTACCAATATATGATGGCAAGTGACTCTTATAAGGTGCAAAGTAACTCTAATATGGTGAGAAGTCACTTACATGATTGATTAGAGCCAAAATGTGGCCCAAAATTGACTTGTAGGAAAAGGGTAACAAGAAGTGGTTAAAGGATGTCTAATTGCATGTACATGATGTTAACATGTTAATTGTATCAATATATTGTGGCAAGTGACTCTTATAGGGTGCAAAGTGACTCTAATATGGTGAAAAGTGACATACATGGTTGATTAGAGCCAAAATGTGGTACAAAATTAACTTGTATGAAAGTGGCATTAATGGGTGGTAAAAGGATGTGAAATTGGATGTATATGATGTTAACATGTTAATTGTTGTATATATGGTGGAAAGTGACTCTTATAAGGTGCAAAGTGACTCTAATATGGTGAAAAATGACTTACATGGTTGATTAGAACCAAAATGTGGAACAAAATTGACCTGTATGAAAGTGGAATTCAGAGGTGGTTAAAGAATGTCAATTCGGATGTATATGATGTTAACATGTTAATTGTACAAATATATGGTGGAAAGTGACTCATATAGGGTGCAAAATGACTCTAATATGGTGAAAAGTTACTTACATGGTTAATAGGAACCAAAATGTGGACCAAAATTGACTTGTATGAATGTGGCACTAAGAGGTTGTAAAAGAATTTCTAATTGCATGTACATGATGTTAACATGTTAATTGTATCAATATATAGTGGCAACTGACTCTTATAGGGTGCAAAGTGACTCTAATATGGTGAAAAGTGACTTACATGGTTGATTAGAGCCAAAATGTGGTACAAAATTAACTTGTATAAAAGTGGCATTAATAGGTGGTAAAAGGATGTGAAATTGGATGTATATGATGTTAACATGTTAATTGTTGTATATAAGGTGGAAAGTGACTCTTATAAGGTGCAAAGTGACTCTAATATGGTGAAAAGTGACTTAAATGGTTGATTAGAACGAAAATGTAGAACAAAATTGACCTGTATGAAAGTGGAATTAGAGGTGGTTAAAGGATGTCAATTTGGATGTATATGATGTTATTATGTTAATTGTACAAATATATGGTGGAAGGTGACTCATATAGGGTGCAAAGTGACTCTAATATGATGAAAAGTGACTTACATGGTTGATTAGAACCAAACTGTGGAACTAAATTGACCTGTATGAAAGTGGAATTAAGAGGTGGTAAAAGGATGTCAAATCGGATGCATATGATGTTAACATGTTAATTGTACAAATATATGGTGGAAAGTGACTCATATAGGGTGCAAAATGACTCTAATATGGTGAAAAGTGACTTACAAGGTTAATTAGAACCAAAATGTGGACCAAAATTGACTTGTATGAATGTGGCACTAAGAGGTGGTAAAAGGATTTCGAATTGCATGTACATGATGTTAACATATTGATTGTACCAATATATGCTGGCAAGTGACTCTTATAAGGTGCAAAGTAACTCTAATATGGAGAGAAGTCACTTACATGATTGATTAGAGCCAAAATGTGGCCCAAAATTGACTTGTAGGAAAGGGGTAACAAGAGGTGGTTAAAGGATGTCTAATTGCATGTACATGATGTTAACATGTTAATTGTATCAATATATTGTGGCAAGTGACTCTTATAGGGTGGAAAGTGACTCTAATATGGTGAAAAGTGACATACATGGTTGATTAGAGCCAAAATGTGGTACAAAATTAACTTGTATGAAAGTGGCATTAATAGGTGGTAAAAGGATGCGAAATTGGATGTATATGATGTTAACATGTTAATTGTTGTATATATGGTGGAAAGTGACTCTTATAAGGTGCAAAGTGACTCTAATATGATGAAAAGTGACTTACATAGTTCATTTGAACCAAAATGTGGAACAAAATTTACCTGTATAAAAGTGGAATTCAGAGGTGGTTAAAGTATGTCAATTCGGATGTATATGATGTTAACATGTTAATTGTACAAATATATGGTGGAAAGTGACTCATATAGGGTGCAAAATGACTCTAATATGGTGAAAAGTGACTTACATGGTTAATTAGAACCAAAATCTGGACCAAAATTGACTTGTATGAATGTGGCACTAAGAGGTGGTAAAAGGATTTCTAATTGCTTGCACATGATGTTAACATATTGATTGTACCAATATATGATGGCAAGTGACTCTTATAAGGTGCAAAGTAAGTCTAACATGGTGAGAAGTCACTTACATGATTGATTAGAGCCAAAATGTGGCCCAAAATTGACTTGTAGGAAAGGGGTAAAAAGAGGTGGTTAAAGGATGTCTAATTGCATGTACATGATGTTAACATGTTAATTGTATCAATATATTGTGGCAAGTGACTCTTATAGGGTGGAAAGTGACTCTAATATGGTGAAAAGTGACATACATGGTTGATTAGAGCCAAAATGTGGTACAAAATTAACTTGTATGAAAGTGGCATTAATAGGTGGTAAAATGATGTGAAATTGGATGTATATGATGTTAACATGTTAATTGCTATATATATGGTGGAAAGTGACTCTTATAGGGGTGCAAAGTGACTCTAATATGATGAAAAGTGACTTGGTTGATTAGAACCAAAATGTGGAACTAAATTGACCTGTATGAAAGTGGAATTAAGAGGTGGTAAAAGGATGTTAAATCGGATGTATATGATGTTAACATGTTAATTGTACAAATATATGGTGGAAAGTGACTCATATAGGGTGCAAAATGACTCTAATATGGTGAAAAGTGACTTAAATGGTAAATTAGAACCGAAATGTCGACCAAAATTGACTTGTATGAATGTGGCACTAAGAGGTGGTAAAAGGATTTCTAATTGGATGTACATGATGTTAATATATTAAATGTACCAATATATGACGGCAAATGACTCTTATAAGGTGCAAAGTAACTCTAACATGGTGAGAAGTCACTTACATGATTGATTAGAGTCAAAATGTGGCCCAAAATTGACTTGTAGGAAAGGGATACCAAGAGGTGGTTAAAGAATGTCTAATTGCATGTAAATGATGTTAACATGTTAATTGTATCAATATATGGTAGCAAGTGACTCTTATAGGGTGCAAAGTGACTCTAATATGGTGAAAAGTTACTTACATGGTTGATTATAGCCAAAATGTGGTACAAAATTAACTTGTATGAAAGTGGCATTAATAGGTGGTAAAAGGATGTGAAATTGGATGTATATGATGTTAACATGTTAATTGTTGTATAAATGGTGGAAAGTGACTCTTATAAGGTGCAAAGTGACTCTAATATGGTGAAAAGTGACTTAAATGGTTGATTAGAACCAAAATGTGGAACAAAATTGACCTGCATGAAAGTGGAATTAGAGGTGGTTAAAGGATGTCAATTTGGATGTATATGATGTTATTATGTTAATTGTACAAATATATGGTGGAAGGTGACTCATATAGGGTGCAAAGTGACTCTAATATGATGAAAAGTGACTTACATGGTTGATTAGAACCAAACTGTGGAACTAAATTGACCTGTATGAAAGTGGAATTAAGAGGTGGTAAAAGGATGTCAAATCGGATGCATATGATGTTAACATGTTAATTGTACAAATATATGGTGGAAAGTGACTCATATTGGGTGCAAAATGACTCTAATATGGTGAAAAGTGACTTACATGGTTAATTAGAACCAAAATCTGGACCAAAATTGACTTGTATGAATGTGGCGCTAAGAGGTGGTAAAAGGATTTCTAATTGCATGCACATGATGTTAACATATTGATTGTACCAATATATGATGGCAAGTGACTCTTATAAGGTGCAAAGTAACTCTAACATGGTGAGAAGTCACTTACATGATTGATTAGAGCCAAAATGTGGCCCAAAATTGACTTGTAGGAAAGGGGTAAAAAGAGGTGGTTAAAGGATGTCTAATTGCATGTACATGATGTTAACATGTTAATTGTATCAATATATTGTGGCAAGTGACTCTTATAGGGTGGAAAGTGACTCTAATATGGTGAAAAGTGACATACATGGTTGATTAGAGCCAAAATGTGGTACAAAATTAACTTGTATGAAAGTGGCATTAATAGGTGGTAAAAGGATGTGAAATTGGATGTATATGATGTTAACATGTTAATTGTTGTATATATGGTAGAAAGTGACTCTTATAAGGTGCAAAGTGACTCTAATATGATGAAAAGTGACTTACATGGTTGATTAGAACCAAAATATGGAACAAAATTGACCAAGTTTGAAAGTGGAATTCAGAGGTGGTTAAAGGATGTCAATTCGGGATGTATATGATGTTAACATGTTAATTGTACAAATATATGGTGGAAAGTGGCTCATATAGGGTGCAAAATGACTCTAATATGGTGAAAAATGACTTACATGGTTAATTGGAACCAAACTGTGGAAATAAAGTGACCTGTATGAAAGTGGAATTAAGAGGTGGTAAAAGGATGTCAAATCGGATGCATATGATGTTAACATGTTAATTGTACAAATATATGGTGGAAAGTGACTCATATAGGGTGCAAAATGACTCTAATATGGTGAAAAGTGACTTACATGGTTAATTAGAACCAAAATCTGGACCAAAATTGACTTGTATGAATGTGGCACTAAGAGGTGGTAAAAGGATTTCTAATTGCATGTACATGATGTTAACATATTGATTGTACAAATATATGATGGCAAGTGACTCTTATAAGGTGCAAAGTAACTCTAACATGGTGAGAAGTCACTTACATGATTGATTAGAGCCAAAATGTGGCCCAAAATTGACTTGTAGGAAAGGGATACCAAGAGGTGGTTAAAGGATGTCTAATTGCATGTACATGATGTTAACATGTTAATTGTATCAATATATGGTAGCAAGTGACTCTTGTAGGGTGCAAAGTGACTCTAATATGGTGAAAAGTGACAACCATGGTTGATTAGAGCCAAAATGTGGTACAAAATTAACTTGTATGAAAGTGGCATTAATAGGTGGTAAAAGGATGTGAAATTGGATGTATATGATGTTAACATGTTAATTGTTTTATATATGGTGGAAAGTGACTCTTATAAGGTGCAAAGTGACTCTAATATGATGAAAAGTATGACTTACATGGTTGATTAGAACCAAAATGTGGAACAAAAATTTACCAAATTTGAAAGTGGAATTCAGAGGTGGTTAAAGGATGTCAATTCGGGATGTATATGATGTTAACATGTTAATTGTACAAATATATGGTGGAAAGTGACTCATATAGGGTGCAAAATGACTCTAATATGGTGAAAATTGACTTACATGGTTAATTGGAACCAAAATGTGGACCGAAATTGACTTGTATGAATGTGGCACTAAGAGGTTGTAAAAGAATTTCTAATTGCATGTATATGATGTTAACATGTTAATTATACCAATATATGATGGCAAGTGACTCTTATAAGGTACAAAGTGACTCTAATATGGTGAGAAGTCACTTACATGATCGATTAGTGCCAAAATGTGGCCCAAAATTGACTTGTAGGAAATGGGGTACCAAGAGTTTGGTTAAAGGATGTCTAATTGCATCTACATGATGTTAACATGTTAATTGTTTCAATATATGGTGGCAAGTGACTCTTATAGGGTGCAAAGTGACTGTAATATGGTGAAAAGTGACTTACATGGTTGATTAGAGCCAAAATGTGGTACAAAATTAACTTGTATGAAAGTGGCATTAATAGGTGGTAAAATGATGTGAAATTGGATGTATATGATGTTAACATGTTAATTGTTGTATATATGGTGGAAAGTGACTCTTATAGGGGGGCAAAGTGACTCTAATATGATGAAAATTGACTTGGTTAATTAGAACCAAAATGTGGAACTAAATTGACCTGTATGAAAGTGGAATTAAAAGGTGGTAAAAGGATGTTAAATCGGATGTATATGATGTTAACATGTTAATTGTATAAATATATGGTGGAAAGTGACTCATATAAGGTGCAAAATGACTCTAATATGGTGAAAAGTGAATTAAATGGTAAATTAGAACCGAAATGTGGACCAAAATTTACTTGTATGAATGTGGCACTAAGAGGTGGTAAAAGGATTTCTAATTGCATGTACATGATGTTAACATATTAAATGTACCAATATATGATGGCAAATGACTCTTCTAAGGTGCAAAGTAACTCTAACATGGTGAGAAGTCACTTACATGATTGATTAGAGCCAAAATGTGGCCCAAAATTGACTTGTAGGAAAGGGGTACTAAGAGGTGGTTAAAGGATGTCTAATTGCATGTACATGATATTAACATGTTAATTGTATCAATATATGGTAGCAAGTGACTCTTATAGGGTGCAAAAATGACTCTAATATGGTGAAAAGTTACTTACATGGTTGATTAGAGCCAAAATGTGGTACAAAATTAACTTGTATGAAAGTGGCATTAATAGGTGGTAAAAGGATGTGAAATTGGATGTATATGATGTTAACATGTTAATTGTTGTATATATGGTGGAAAGTGACTCTTATAAGGTGCAAAGTGACTCTAATATGGTGAAAAGTGACTTAAATGGTTGATTTGAACCAAAATGTGGAACAAAATTGACCTGCATGAAAGTGGAATTAGAGGTGGTTAAAGGATGTCAATTTGGATGTATATGATGTTAACATGTTAATTGTACAAATATATGGTGGAAAGTGACTCATATAGGGTGGAAAGTGACTCTAATATGATGAAAAGTGACTTACATGGTTGATTAGAACCAAACTGTGGAAATAAAGTGACCTGTATGAAAGTGGAATTAAAAGGTGGTAAAAGGATGTCAAATCGGATGCATATGATGTTAACATGTTAATTGTACAAATATATGGTGGAAAGTGACTCATATAGGGTGCAAAATGACTCTAATATGGTGAAAAGTGACTTAATGGTTAATTAGAACCAAAATCTGGACCAAAATTGACTTGTATGAATGTGGCACTAAGAGGTGGTAAAAGGATTTCTAATTGCATGTATAACATATTGATTGTACCAATATATGATGGCAAGTGACTCTTATAAGGTGCAAAGTAACTCTAACATGGTGAGAAGTCACTTACATGATTGATTAGAGCCAAAATGTGGCCCAAAATTGACTTGTAGGAAAGGGGTACCAAGAGGTGGTTAAAGGATGTCTAATAGCATGTACATGATGTTAACATGTTAATTGTATCAATATATGGTAGCAAGTGACTCTTGTAGGGTGCAAAGTGACTCTAATATGGTGAAAAGTGACATCCATGGTTGATTAGAGCCAAAATGTGGTACAAAATTAACTTGTATGAAAGTGGCATTTATAGGTGGTAAAAGGAAGTGAAATTGGATGTATATGATGTTAACATGTTAATTGTTGTATATATGGTAGAAAGTGACTCTTATAAGGTGCAAAGTGACTCTAATATGATGAAAAGTGACTTACATGGTTGATTAGAACCAAAATGTGGAACAAAATTGACCAAGTTTGAAAGTGGAATTCAGAGGTGGTTAAAGGATGTCAATTCGGGATGTATATGATGTTAACATGTTAATTGTACAAATATATGGTGGAAAGTGACTCATTTAGGGTGCAAAATGACTCTAATATGGTGAAAAGTGACTTACATGGTTAATTGGAACCAAACTGTGGAAATAAAGTGACCTGTATGAAAGTGGAATTAAGAGGTGGTAAAAGGATGTCAAATCAGATGCATATGATGTTAACATGTTAATTGTACAAATATATGGTGGAAAGTGACTCATATAGGGTGCAAAATGACTCTAATATGGTGAAAAGTGACTTACATGGTTAATTAGAACCAAAATCTGGACCAAAATTGACTTGTATGAATGTGGCACTAAGAGGTGGTAAAAGGATTTCTAATTGCATGTACATGATGTTAACATATTGATTGTACAAATATATGATGGCAAGTGACTCTTATAAGGTGCAAAGTAACTCTAACATAGTGAGAAGTCACTTACATGATTGATTAGAGCCAAAATGTGGCCCAAAATTGACTTGTAGGAAAGGGATACCAAGAGGTGGTTAAAGGATGTCTAATTGCATGTACATGATGTTAACATGTTAATTGTATCAATATATGGTAGCAAGTGACTCTTGTAGGGTGCAAAGTGACTCTAATATGGTGAAAAGTGACAACCATGGTTGATTAGAGCCAAAATGTGGTACAAAATTAACTTGTATGAAAGTGGCATTAATAGGTGGTAAAAGGATGTGAAATTGGATGTATATGATGTTAACATGTTAATTCTTTTATATATGGTGGAAAGTGACTCTTATAAGGTGCAAAGTGACTCTAATATGATGAAAAGTGACTTACATGGTTGATTAGAACCAAAATGTGGAACAAAATTGACCAAGTTTGAAAGTAGAATTCAGAGGTGGTTAAAGGATGTCAATTCGGATGTATATGATGTTAACATGTTAATTGTACAAATATATGGGTGGAAAGTGACTCATATAGGGTGCAAAATGACTCTAATATGGTGAAAAGTGACTTACATGGTTAATGGAACCAAAAATGTGGACCGAAATTGACTTGTATGAATGTGCACTAAGAGCTTATAAAAGAATTTCTAATTGAATGTATATGATGTTAACATGTTAATTATACCATATATGATGGCAAGTGACTCTATAAGGTACAAAGTGACTCTAGATAGGTAGGAAGTCACTTACATGATCGATTAGTGCCAGAAATGTGGCCCAAAATTGACTTGTAGGAATGGGGTACCAAGATTGGTTAAAGGATGTCTAATTCATCTACAATGATGTTAACAGTTAATTGTTTCAATATATGGTGGCAAGTGACTCTTATAGGGTGCAAATTGACTGTATATGGTGAAAAGTGACTTACATGGTGATTAGAGCCAAAATGTGGTACAAAAATTAACTTGTATGAAAGTGGCATTATAGGTGGTAGAAATGATGTGAAATGGATGTATATGATGTTAACATGTTAATTGTTGTATATATGGTGGAAAGTGACTCTTATAGGGGTGCAAGTGACTCTATATTATGAAAAGTGACTTGGTTGATTAGAACCAAAATGTGGAACTAAATTGACCTGTATGAAAGTGGAATTAAGAGGTGGTAAAAGGATGTAAATTGGATGTATATGATGTTAACATGTTAATTGTATAAATATATGGTGGAAAGTGACTCATATAGGGTGCAAAATGACTCTAATATGGTGAAAAGTGACTTAAATGGTAAATTAGAACCGAAATGTGGACCAAAATTGACTTGTATGAATGTGGCACTAAGAGGTGGTAAAAGGATTTCTAATTGCATGTACATGATGTTAACATATTACATGTACCAATATATGATGGCAATGGCTCTTCTAAGGTGCAAAGTAACTCTAACATGGTGAGAAGTCACTTACATGATTGATTAGAGCCAAAATGTGGCCCAAAATTGACTTGTAGGAAAGGGGTACTAAGAGGTGGTTAAAGGATGTCTAATTGCATGTACATGATGTTAACATGTTAATTGTATCAATATATGGTATCAAGTGACTCTTATAGTGTGCAAAAATGACTCTAATATGTGGTGAAAAGTACTTACATGGTTGATTAGAGCCAAAATGTGGTACAAAATTAACTTGTATGAAATTGGCATTAATAGGTGGTAAAAGGATGTGAAATTGGATGTATATGATGTTAACATGTAATTGTTGTATATATGGTGGAAAGTGACTCTTATAAGGTGCAAAGTGACTCTAATATGGTGAAAAGTGACTTAATGGTTGATTAGAACCAAAATGTGGAACAAAATTGACCTGCATGAAAGTGGAATTAGAGGTGGTTAAAGGATGTCAATTTGGATGTATATGATGTTAACATGTTAATTGTACAAATATATGGTGGAAAGTGACTCATATAGGGTGCAAAGTGACTCTAATATGATGAAAAGTGACTTACATGGTTGATTAGAACCAAACTGTGGAAAAATTGACCTGTATGAAAGTGGAATTAAGAGGTGGTAAAAGGATGTCAAATCGGATGCATATGATGTTAACATGTTAATTGTAATATATGGTGGAAAGTGACTCATATAGGGTGCAAATGACTCTAATATGGTGAAAAGTGACTTACATGGTTAATTAGAACCAAAATCGGACCAAAATTGACTTGTATGAATGTGGCACTAAGAGGTGGTAAAAGGATTTCTAATTGCATGTACATGATGTTAACTATTGATTTTACCAATATATGATGGCAAGTGACTCTTATAAGTGCAAAGTAACTCTAACATGGTGAGAAGTCACTTACATGATTGATTAGAGCCAAATGTGGCCCAAAATTGACTTGTAGGAAAGGGGTACCAAGAGGTGGTTAAAGGATGTCTAATTGCATGTACATGATGTTAACATGTTAATTGTATCAATATATGGTAGCAAGTGACTCTTATAGGGTGCAAAGTGGCTCTAATATGGCGAAAAGTGACATCCATGGTTGATTAGAGCCAAAATGTGGTACAAATTAACTTGTATGAAAGTGGCATTAATAGGTGGTAAAAGGATGTGAAATTGGATGTATATGATGTTAACATGTTAGTTGTTGTATATATGGTGGAAAGTGACTCTTATAAGGTGCAAAGTGACTCTAATATGGTGAAAAGTGACTTAAATGGTTGATTAGAACCAAAATGTGGAACAAAATTGACCTGCATGAAAGTGGAATTAGAGGTGGTTAAGGATGTCAATTTGGATGTATATGATGTTAACATGTTAATTGTACAAATATATGGTGGAAAGTGACTTATATAGGGTGCAAAGTGACTCTATATGATGAAAAGTGACTTACATTGGTTGATTAGAACCAAAACTGTGGAACTAAATTGACCTGTATGAAAGTGGATTTAAGAGGTGGTAAAAGGATGTCAAATCGGATGCATATGATGTTAACATGTTAATTGTACAAATATTGTGGAAAGTGACTCATATAGGGTGCAAAATGACTCTAATATGGTGAAAAGTGACTTACATGGTTAATTAGAACCAAAATCTGGACCAAAATTGACTTGTATGAATGTGGCACTAAGAGGTGGTAAAAGGATTTCTAATTGCATGTACATGATGTTAACATATTGATTTACCAATATATGATGGCAAGTGACTCTTATAAAGTGCAAGTAAGTAACTCTAACATGGTGAGCAGTCCATGATGATTAGAGCCAAAATGTGGCCCAAAATTGACTTGTAGGAAAGGGGGTACCAGAGGTGGTAAAAGATGTCTAATTGCATGTACATGATGTTAACATGTTAATTGTATCAATATATGGAGCAAGTGACTCTTATAGGGTGCAAAGTGACTCTAATATGGTGAAAAGTGACATCCATGGTTGATTAGAGCCAAAATGTGGTACAAAATTAACTTGTATGAAAGTGGCATTAATAGGTGGTAAAAGGATGTGAAATTGGATGTATATGATGTTAACATGTTAATTGTTGTATATGGTGAAAGTGGAAGGACTCTTATAAGGTGCAAAGTGACTCTAATATGAAAAAGTGACTTAAGGTTGATTAGAACCAAAATGTGGAAA